>NC_056740.1:227055110-227110110 GCF_019279795.1 Protopterus annectens
CACATGAGCTCTGAAAACAGCTGTTTTGTGTATGGACACAATGGGCTCTGGGAAGAGCTGTTGTTGTGTCCTTTTGTGTTCTGTGGTGGTGTCGATCTCCATTGTCCTTCTTCTTGAACAGATGTTTGGTTCTTTTGCTATGTGTGAGTCCTAAAAAGGACTATTTGTGCGCTCCCCTTTTAAGCGCTGGTCAGATTGACCTCAGAGCTGTTGCTGTGCTGCTTTTATGCTACTGTGGAGGGGGCATGGTTGAGAGATGTCCAATGAGAGGTGACTAGTTGGGGGTGTGGCCCTAGTAGGCCTACAAGGTGAAGACGAACCTGGTTGGAAGCATCTCATTCCTCTTATTTAGTTCCTTTTTATTATCCAGCTTCTTGTTCATATGTGCCATTCCTAACTTCTAGCAATGCATTGGAGCCTTTTGCTTTGTCACGATTATACCTATGTTTGAAAAAACTGTACTAAAACTTAAATTTAACCGAAAAATAAAAAATAATAAAAATTAAAATTAAATTTAAAATTAAAATTAAACTGTAAAACAGAGATCTTGGGCAATATTCTGGGGTTACTGACTATAGTATATACATATATAATATGATAATGTGTGTATATTACTTGTAATTTGCATAGATCTGTTGTTCATTAAAATAATTTTTCAGCATGATATAAAAGATGTTTTACTATTTTTCCTAATAAATACGGTGGTACTGGGACATTTTGCAAATATACACCAAATATAATTCCTAATTAAAGGCAGTTTTCATAACTACCTTTTGACTTGCTACATATCATATATCATTCACTAGAACTATTCCTGTACCCTCTTCATTTATAGTGGCTGCTGTTGACAGTCGCTCCAATGATGATTTATCTTACTGGGTATGTGACATTACTTGCTTTCCTATAAGTGATCATTTGCCAAATGCATGCACAGTTTACTGTCAACATTTGCACTGTCAACCTTTTGTGGATGACATTCTTGCCATTTAGATGTTGCTGTGTTTACCAAGGTAAGTAATATCCTACATAGTGTGTGTGTGTGTGTGTGTGTGTGTGTAAGCAAAATCTGCATATTTAATTTGTGTATTGATTTCACAAATTATCATTTGTTAAAAAGTTACCAATTTGTATTCACCACTACATTAAGAACCTTTTCACTGCTTGCATCTTATAGGTTCATAGGTTGGTACTAGGCTATCGATCCTAGGGCCTATACAAGCCTAGCCATAACAATTCCCTGGATATTTCTTCCCACAATAATTTACTTCTCTGGACCCCTGTCTAGCAGGGCGATTGACGTGATCCCCGGGGTGAATTTCCTATCTCCCATCCAATCGTCAAGGTTCCTTTTGAAGAGGGCCAAAGGGATGCTCTGCTTGACATGTATGGGCAGTCTATTCCAGAGTATGGGGAGTCTCTGGGTCAGGAATATATCACGCCAGCATGTTTTGTTCATTGCTATGACAAGGTTTAGATCCCTGGAGCATGCAGCTCTGAGGGATTGGGATTTCCACTGGCTATCCATATGCATAAAACAGAGTTTCCAGTTTCTCATTTTTTTTTTATATTATCTTTTTAGTTTTCCCACATATCCACAGCCGCCCTAAAAGAATCCTTTTTTAACCCATACTCCTAAGTAATTAATTTTACCATGTCCCCATGAATATGGATATTGCTGAACCAATTCATGTGTAGTCACATAGTTTATGGCTATTGCTTTTGTTTCATCTTCGTTAATGCTGTATCTTGAAACTGCAACAGAATGTTCCACAACACAGAAATTCCCTTTTCTGGTTTGACCAGTACAAAATTATATCATCTGCAAATAAAGCCAAGTTGTTCTGATTAACAACCAATTATACCCTTGAATATCTGAGTCCCTTATTTTCTTTGCCAATGGTTCTAAATATAATGTAAACAACAGTGGGGTTGAGTACACCCCTGCCCAGTTTCTCTTTTTCAAACAGAACTTATCAGAGATTAAAGCCCCCCACATTAATGCTCACCTCTGATCCTTCATATATCTTCCTAACTGACCTCATTACTGTGTCATGGAATACAAATGCATCCATTGCCCTACTAATAGAATCCCACCTTAATCTGTTGAATGCTTTCTCTGCATCAAGACCCTCTGCTTCCCTCTGGATCATCATTGTTCTATTAATGTTGTCAAATGTTTGTCTCCCATCCACAAAACCACATTGATCCATATCTGTTAATTTTGGCAACACCTTTGCCATTCTTTTATCTATTATTAACACAAACACTTTATAATCATGGTTTAGAATCAAAGTGGGCCTATATGAAGCTTGATCTGATGGGTTGTTATGATCTATAAGCATTACAGCCACCACAACTTTCTTCCAGGATCTTGGTGATACTCTTCCTTTTAATATACTGTTAAGCAAAACCTTTCAGATCTTTATCACATTCTTCCCTCCTAACTTCCAAACTACCACAGGAATACCATCTATTCCTGGAGACCTTCCTGTAGATTGGATGTGCGTCACCATTTTTATCTCATCTTCTCTTATCCTGTTAACACTTGAACCTCATATACTTCAAATCTCAGCATATTTAATTATTCTATAAGTATTTTCATTTGTACTTTTTCTTGATTTCCACATTCCTCCACTTTACACAGATTTTCATAAAATTTCCAAAATATTTCTAATACTTCTACAAGATCTCTGGTTGTCTTCCTTGTTATAGGCTCCCTAAGCTTGGCAACAACCCTTTCTAGTTTCTGTTGCCTGAGCTGTTGTGCTAAAAGTTTTGTGTTCTGGAGCTATTATCAAAAAACAGTTGCTTAACACATTATTTCTAAACTTATACATATTCATCCAGGTAGTCCCTTTTCTCTTTAGCACTCTGCAGTTGCTCCTCCGCTTCTTGTTCTGTGATATTCCACTTATTCTGCAATACTTTAATGTTTGTCAGTCTCTCTAAATAAAAAGCAGTTATGTACCTACCATAACATTCCATGTTTGTTGTCCTTCATTTCAACTTCCTTCTTGCTGGTTGGGTTCGGAACTGATCCTCGGCTTCAACTTGGCTGATTTACTATAGCTCGAGAGCTTATACTGGCTCGAGGCTACTTGCCTAGCTGTAGCTACCCAGCTCTCATTTGTAATAGCCCACAGTAGACAATCATAGTAAATGCAAATTTTACTAAGCTCTTACACATTTTAGGTTAGGAAGGAAAGGCATGGTTAACCTGGTATGTCAACAGGAAACTCAGCCAGTGTAACCAATGAAGGAATTCCTGTCGATCCTCCAGGAAGGGGGAAGGAGGGGGGACGCAAGAAGGAAGGCAAGATGAAGGACAACAAACATGGAACATTATGGTAGGTACATAACTTCTTTATGTAATGTTGTCCCATCTCGCCTTCATTCTTGCTGGTTGGGACTGCATTCCCAGCACCTGGTTCTTGGGTGGCTCGCTGGAGCAAACCCTTCAGGACCGTGGAACCAAAGGATGCACTGTTCCAGGAGACCTCATCCACTTTGTAATGAGTGTTAAAGGTATGAGGATTTGCCCATGTTGCTGCTGCACAGATTGAATTTAAAGGCAATTTGGCTTGGAAGGCAACAGAGGTAGCTAAGGCCCTGGTTGAGTGTCCTCTGGCTTACCCTGAAAGCTTCTTTTTACGCAAATCATAAAAATAACTGATTGTGTCTGACAGCCACTTTGATAAGGTCACTTTTGAAACTGGAGAACCTTGTTTATTGTCAGCAAAGGGTACAAACAATTGATCTGATTTACTAAGGTCTTTGGTCCTGTGTAAATAAAAACGTAATTGTCTATGAACATCCAATTGGTGGAGTCTATACTCTGCTTGTTGCCATAATTGGAGGAGAATACAGGAAGCCCAATGGACTGATTTAAATTATACTTTGAACATAACTTTGGCAAGAAGGGAGGATTGGTTCTAAGAAAGACTCTATCTTTGTGAAAAATGAGATACAGCGAGCGAATAGATAAAGCATGTAATTCAGAAACCTGTCTAGTTGAGGTGATGGCAACCAAGAAAAGGATTTTCCAAGACAGAAATTTCAGGGGGCAAGATGCTGCTGGTTCAAAGGGTGGAAGAACCAGAGAAGCTAAAACCAAGTTTAGGTCCCGGGGTGGGGGGGGGGGTTCTCTTACCAGGGCCCATAAAAGAGTTGTACCTCGTAAGAATGCGCTGCACAACTTATGGCACATGATAATAGAACCCAACTCTCCTACATGAAAATTGGAAATGGCAGCTAGCTGGACCCTAATAGCTGCAGCTGCCCCTTCACTAAATCTTCCTGGTAGTGGGCTTGTGAGAGGACACTATGATGTGTTGCACTGCCGGGGAAATATTGGGGAGCCTGGCTAAGACTGGAAGTGGAGAAACCAAGCAGTCAGCTTAAGAGTTTGCAGGGAAGGATGGAGCCCGCCTGACTGATGCATCAGGAGGTCCAGAACTGGGTTCAGTATCCAAGGCTCCACTTGAAGATGATGGCGGACAGATGGAAACCATATCTGATGGAGGCCAGTAAGGAGCAATGAGGAAGAGTTTGCAACCCAGTGACTTTGCTTTCTGAAGTACCTTTGAGATTAGAAGGAAAGGTGGAAAGGCACAAAGTAGTCCAGGAGGCCAATCGTGAAAAAGTGCATCCCTGGGTGACTGTCCTGGGGGGGGGGACTAGGGTGAAGTAGCTGCTGCATTTGTTGTTGAGGGGAGTGGCAAAAAGAATGCAGCATGGCTGGCCCCATTTGCGAAAAATTGAGTCCGCGACTTCTTGCTTCAGGGACCACTCATGAGGCATGAATATAGCCCTGCTGAGCCTGTCTGCTATCACGTTGGATTTGCCGGGAATTTGCATTGCAATCAGAAAATGTTGGGAAGACATCGCCCATTCATAGGTTCATAGGTAGGTACTAGGCTATTGGCCCTAGGGCCTATATAAGCCTAGCCAAAAAGGTACCCTGGCTTTTGTCACCCTAGAAAATTATTTTCCTGTGCCCCTGTCAAGCAGAGCCACAGAAGTGATCCCCAGGGTGAATATCCCATCTCATATCCAATTATCATGATTTTTCTTGAAGAGTGCTAATGAGGGGCTTTGTTTGATATAGAGTATGGGAAGTCTCTGGGAAAGGAATCTATCCCTCCAGCAAGTTCTGTTTATTGTTGTGACAAGGTTTAGGTCCCTAGAGCATGTAGCTCGAGGGATTGGGATTTCTTTAAGTGGAGCATGTCCAACTGCTCTGAGTTTGACATAGCTTTGTATGTTAGGCAGAGATTGCCTCTGAGTAGGCGATATGCGATGGAGTAAAGCTGGAGTTTATTGAGACAGTCTGCGTAGGGCATCTGTTTGAGGCTGGTAATCCTCTTTGTGAGGTATTTTTGTGGCCTTTCCAGTTGTTGTAGATGTGTTGTGAGGTATATAGCAAAAGGAGCGCTGTATTCTATAATGGGTCTAGTGAGTGACAAGTAGAGGAGAACAATGACCTCTTTTCCTGGATGAGAAACCTTTTGTGATGAGGTGTGACACATCGAAGGATTTCCTGACTACTGTGGTGATGTGATTATCAAAGAACAGACTACTGTACACCTGTGTCCCAAGGTCTCTTATCACACTTTCAGTGTTAAGTAGACTACCACCTGTGTAGTAGTTCATGGGTACAGAATTTTTACCAAAGGGGATGACAATGCACCTTTTGGCATTAAGCTTGAGGCCATGGCTTTGACACCAGGCATCTGTCTCAATGAGGCCCTTTTGTAGGATGTCCACATCGTTAGGAGTTTTGATTATGGCTCCTAGTTTGCAGTCATCTGTGAACTTCATTAGCCAAAGACTTTCTGTGTTTGCCTATACTTCAGAGAAGTAGATACCAAACAGGAGAGGACCCAGGACTGAACCATGTGATACTCCACTTGTCACTGGTCTGAAGTCGGATTTGGAGTCTGCTACTTTCACAGTGTGGGTTCTGTCAGTGAGCCAGTTGGCAACCCATCTTGTGACATAGGGATTTATACCAAGTTTAGTCAGTTTATCTATAATTCCAGAGTGGGAGATGGTGTCAAAAGCCTTGGTGATATCTAAATAGGTTGTGTGAATCACCTTACCCTCATCTAAGGCTTTTTTGACTGCTTCAAAGAAGTCTATCAGGTTTACAAGACATGATCTGTCTTTTACAAACCTGAACAGGGTGGGGTCCAGAGTTTGGAGATTACCAATGTCATTGTTTATAAATTCCATGATGATACATTCCATAGCCTTGTCAATGCCATACTCGAAGGGCCTCCCAACACAAGGGGTAAGATCTGGTCCCACCCTGCTTGTTGATGTACCATACCACTGACATATTGTCTGTCTGAATTGCAATGGTCCCAGTAGGTAGAGAGTCTTGAAGTGCTTGCAACGCCAGAAGCACCACTGTCATCTCTAGAACATTGATGTGCAAATGGTACTTATGAGGTTGCCACATTCCTTAGACAGTCTTTCCCAGATAATGCCCCCCCCACCCTATCTGGGAGGCATCCATAGTCACTGTGGCTACTCGATGGGGGTATAGAAAGGGTCTGCCCAGAGTCACCTAGGGGGAGACATGCCACCATACTAAGTCCTTTTTGCAAGATTCCATGATCAAGATCATGTGTGACATTGGTAAATCTTGGAATGACCATTGAGCAAAAAGAAGCCACTGCAGAATCCTCATGTGGAAGCCAGCCATAGGAACTAGAGTAATTGCTGCGGCCATTGAGACCAAGACTTGCAATACTTCTCTTGCATGAACTCTCATCTTTTTTATGAGAAATGAAATCTGCTGACAAATGGTTGACACCCTGTCTTGAGGCAGCTTTGCTATCATGTGTCTTGTATTTAAGTCTGCCCCTATGAAGGTGATAGACTGACAAGGCAACAAGGCAGACTTTTCATAGTTTATTGTGATGCCTTGCTGGGAACAAGTTTGAATTGTGTAGTCCCATGCTTTGATTAGTTGATGCTCGGTGGTGGCAGTGAGGAGCCAGTTGTCTAGATATGGAAACACCTGGAATCTTAGACACATGAGGTGAGCTGTGACCACTGCCATACACTTGGTGAACACCCTAGGGGCTGTGGTAAAACCAAAGGGCAGAGCTCTGAACTGATAATGACTGGCTCCCAGCTGGAAGTGGAGGAATCTCCTGGAGCACCTGCCCATTTATATGTGGTAGTATGCATCCTGGAGACAAATGGAGCACATCCAATTGTCCTGACCCAAGAAGGGAAGAATGGCCTGCAGTGTTACCATCCGGAACTTCATCTTTTTTACTGATTTGTTTAGTTTGCTCAGATCCAAAATTGGTCTCTAGTTCCTTGTCTTTTTTGGAACTAAACAGAACCTTGAGTAAGTTCCGGATTCAATTTGGTCTGTGGGGACTTCTTGGATGGCTTTCTTTTCTAGCAATCTTTGTACCACTAGGATTGCTTGATCCCAGAGACTGGGTGGAACATCTGGGATAAAACGTTCTTCTCTTGGGGGGGGAGGGTAACTGGGAAAAGGGAATTTTGTAACCCCTGGATATTATTGACAGTACCCATACTTCTTTTGTGATAGTTTGCCAGGCTGCTGGGTACGATGATATTCTGCTGCCCCCGACTGCCTCCAGAGGTGGACAGTTGGGCCTCCCTTCAGGAGTGCTGGAAGTGCCTAGCAGAGAATGTATCTCTGTCACCCTGCTGTTGTGGACCCCCTCTTCTGCGAGGCTGGCGTCTTCCATTGTTGTTTCCCCCTCTGCCCCTGGGGGATAAATCTCCATGTGTGTGTCAGGCAAAGATCACTAGGATTTTCAAAACCATATGGTCTAGATTGAGTGGAAAAATGAACAGAGAGAGTCTTGCTATCCTGTTCACTCCTGGTGAGAGTCTCTTTGACCTGAGGCCCAAACAGGGATGATCCATCAAAGGGGGTATTGGTAAAGGGAGACTTGAAAAGTTCAGAAAACTGACAAAGGTGCATCCAGGAGTGTTTCTGCAAAGCAAATCCGGTACCTGATACCCTACTCGCTCCATTTGCCGCATAAGAAATGAGTCTCATGGAGGAGTTAACTACTGAATTCAAGGTCGCAAGCTGGGAAGCCGCCCTGTTCGCAACTCCCTCAGCTGTAGGATCCTGCAGGGTATCTCCTAATTCCTCTAGGAGATCCCTCTGAAGTCATGTGAAGTGTGACAAGTAATTCAGCAATCTGAGAGTAAAGGTCGCTGAAAAGAACATAAGCTTCCCATACCTGTTCATTGTATGGGACTCCTTGTTCGGTAAATGGACAGATGAAGAAGTTTCCACAAGTTCCTTCTTAGTGGCTGCTACCACCACCATGGCATCAACAGGAACCCCTTTGGAAAGGAAGGATTTGTCCTCGGGTGCAGTTATAAATTTATTTGGTCTCCACGGAACTGGTTCCATGGTCTCTGCAGTGCTCCATGCCTTTCGACTCACTACAGACAAAAGTGGGTTAAAAGGTGGAGACACCCAAGAGGTGGAGGGTCAGGAACCAAATGCATCCAGGTAGACAGATTCATCCTCAGAAGGGGCTAGGGACTTCCAGCCACCCCTCTGTCTAAGGATTTACAAGATGTCCGAAAAAGAGACATCCTCAGAGGGGGACCATGAGGACCTTTCCGATTCATCCAAGTCTGTGTCTGAAGCGATGGACTCAGGGAGTCCAGATGCTTCCTCTTGCATTTTCTCTTGCAAGGGACCTCCTCCAAATGTCTGGGGTATGTTTCGGAAGAAGTGGGGTTGCCCAATGGGGCATCCTGGGGCATAGGTTCCCTATGCTTGCAGGCAGAAGGAGGGTCAAAGGTAGGCACAGCCACCGAGGGAGAGGGAGCCAATGGAGACAAGGGTGGAGAGGTCTCAGGAGATAGCACACTCCTCATCACCCTGAAGGCACCATGGTCCCGAGTTGAAGGAGCCTGGAGATCTCCTGCGAACCTAGAGCGATGGCTCTGAGGCTGATGTGGGAGCTGAGTTCACCTGCACAGAAGCTCAGAGAGGGAGAGGGGGCTCGGACAAGGATCCAATGCCACTTCCCCCCTCGGAGCCAGTGAGAGAGCTTCAACACCCAAAGTGAAGTGGGTGTTGGAAACAATAAAGGAGAAGTAACTGGAGCCAATGGTTCCATCACCACGACCTCCATGCACTCCGGCTCTGAGCTCGAGAGTCGGAGGAGGAATCAATGGAGAAGCTGGATGGGCTGAAGAAGCCATTTCCTTATGGGCTGGGCTCGATAGCAATTTGGCAAGTGCCTGTGACTTGAGGAGACTATTGATCACTCTCTCCACATCATGACCTGAAAGCCTGGAAGACCGAGAGGAGTGAGAAGAGGACCGGTGACTGCCTGCTCCAGATTGCAGCAAAGGAGATTGTAGAGCAGAGTGCAATGACTCCAAAGAAGGAGACCTGGTTCTTTTATGGGTCCGGACTGGCTCCAAGGATACTGATGATGCCGCCGGAGACTTAGCTTTGTCAGAGCCAACACTGGGAACCGACAGAGCAGAAGGTTTGACAGTGGATTTAGACTGTTCTGGACGAGGAAACAATGAGGATGGCTTAGGGGATTTTTCAGACAATTTAGCTACCTGAGAACCCTGAGACAAAGGATCTTGAGGGTTCTTCAGAAGCAGTAAAAGTTAGTACTGTAGCCACTCTGGATTAACTCCCTCTTAAACCAACGAATAAATATTCCAATAAAATGAACAAAAGGGAGAAACACAGCAGGCAAAATATATAAAAAAACTTTAATATGGTTAGCGCTTTCACATCACAGATGCTTCATCAGACCATGAACAGATCAAATTCAAATAATTTATATACTCCTTCACTCTCAATTAGATCATTATTAATTGATTAATTACATTAAATTAAAATAATCATTTTAAAGAAACAGCATAGAAAAAATTCTTTACTCCATCTAAAACCAATATATCAGCCTAAAATACACAAAATTGATACTACATTACTAAAAAAATAGTTATATATATATATACACATATATATATATATATATATATATATATATATATATATAAAAAAACACATTGATCTTAGACATTATAAATGCCACATTTTTAAATAAGGTTTGATTGATGTCTTGTCATTCAGCCCTGGTTCTATTTCAGCCTGCAACTCAACTATCCATTTTAACTCACTTAATTCTAGTTTATTCTTCATATTCCCCAACCTTAAATCTTGGTGAACACATTCAACTACCTTGAACTGAAAATAATGTGTTGTATCTTTACAAATAATGTGCATAGCTAAAGCACTTCTATCAGGCTCTCTGTTCCTAGTAGCTGTCAAATGTTCTCTGACCCTCTCTCTAAGTGAGCGTGTAGTCATACCCACATAGAAAGAGGGACAGACTAAACAAACAGCTAAATAAACCAGATTTCTTGTTCTACAATTTGCTTTCACTCTAAAGTCATATCTTGTCTTGGTCTTAGGATGTATAAAAATCCTATCATCACTCAATACATCACAAACACTACACTGTCCACATTTACTTAAACCATAAATCTCATCACCTAACCTATTGGGTTGACACAGTACTCTTTTAAGATTTTTTTTATTCTTATAACAGAACCTAGGTTTCAGGCCAACTATCCTAGCTATCTCAGGATCCGATTGCAAAATCGACAAATTTTTATCAACTACATCTTGTACCTTTTAATTTTCCCAACAAATTCTAAGTGGATAGGTAAGGTCCTTTTAATAGGTATTTCCCTATAATGTTGAGAGAAAGTATGGTCATCACCACTTGTATAGGGTTTAGCTCTATCCCCCCTCATAGATCTGACTTGACTAACACCTATATCTATTTCATCTTTCTATTCTACTTCTATTGTAATAACTCATTCCTAAAAATTCCCATATTCTTAAACTGTTCTTGCTCCATATCTAATCTAGATATACGCATGGCTTGACCCTTTATGATATTCCTATAAACATAAGTAGGATACATACTGTCTCTACTCAAAACATTATTTCTTCTACATTCTTTCCTATAGAGCCAGGAAAACAACGTCCCATTAATATCTTTAAATATTGTAACATCTAGAAAAGAGATTTCTGTGCAAGAAACTGAATGAGTAAATCTCAAAATCGGTAGTAGTGTCTAAGAATATAAAAAATTCTTCTGATTCTTCTTTTGTACCTCCCCACACCAGTAGAAGGTCATCTATAAACCTCCTGCACAAAATAATTTTGCTGATAAACTTATCATGAGACAGAACACTTTTTTCTTCCCAACAGGCAAGAACCATGTTGGCATAGCTATTGGCACAAGGTGTGTCCATAGCTACGCAAACAATTTAATGTAATATTTTTGATCAAATAAGAAAATGTTATTCTCTAGTATCAGCTCTAATAACATACAAAAAAAATCTATTCTCTTCATATCATAAGAACTATGTGAACATAACTAGGTCCTAACAGCCTCTAACCCATAAGTATGTGGTATTATGGTTAAAAGTGAATTTATGTCCATAGAGACCAAAAGACATTCATCAAACTGCTCGGGGGGGGGGGGGTTACAAAAAGTCCTACCTATGTCAGACAAGAGCTGCTTAGTGTCCTTTAATACAAAAAATGAAGTATTAACTATTGGCCTTAAATTTCTTTCAACATACTTGGAAAGTGGATATGTAATCCACCCTTGACCAGACACTATCAGTCTAAAGGGCGGGTTATACCTATCTTTATGCAATTTTGGAAGGCCCTGGATGATAGGAACAACAGGGTTTGTGACAGATAGAAAATCATTGACTTAAAAATTAAATTACTTAAAAAATAGTCATACAAAAATTTAAACACACAGCTACAACATAAATCTATATCATTCAAGTTAACTTGTTTGTATACATAAACATCTTTAAGCATATTGTGCATAGAATTAACATAATCCTCCATATTAAAAATGGCAATTCCCCCTCCCTTATCAACAGGACGAATAGCAATAGATACATCATTTTGCAGTTCCTGTAGAGCTAAATATTAATTTTTATTTAAATTAAAAAAATATATTTTTATTACCACACCTGCCTGGACCCAACATTACAAAATATTTCTAACACCGGATTCATGTCAGGAATGAATAAACTCGGTTTCTTAAACTCTGTGAAAAGTCCAGCATCATTCTCATCAAATGAAGACATTAACATGACGTTACGTCTAATGTCCAAGACAGTACTTACAAAGTCAAAATCCGATGCTGGTATAAATGTCAGACCTCATTCAAGTACAGACTCCTGATATTCCGTTAGCTCGTTCCTTGAAAAATTAAATACCAACGCTCTCACGTTGTTAACATATTCCACATTTTTCTTCAGGTCTCGCCCTGCTGCTCCTTTCTGTGAAGGAAGTCTCCTCTTCCTCCCTCTGCTGCTGGAATGGCCTACTCTTGACGGATACATTTTGCGAATGGGAAGAGGGGAGGAAAATCCTGCAAGAGTGTTGTTTGCACAAGTTCTTTTATTTTAACAGAGGAAACCTGAGTGGAAATCTCATCTTGACTGTTAATAATTAATGCATTTGAACTAGAAGTTGTTTCCAAGGCATCTAGTGTCTCTACAGTACTTAAAACATTACAGTCACCCTGTTTATGAATAGAATCATTCTTCTGTGCTATATTAACATTTGCAGTTTCCAAGCTCAAAGTTTGTGAGCCGGGAAAATTTAAATTCAAGTTCACATTATTAGTAGGTGTCTCCCTTGCTTCATTGCCTTTTGGGCAAGTAAATACATGGAGGGTTCTTCAGAAGACCACCCAAAATTAGCTTGTTCTTTCTCTGCTGCAGGACTCTGGAACTGAAAGCATGACAGATAGAGCATAAGTCCTGCAAGTGAACAGCCCCTAAACAGTGTACACAACATGTGTGTCCATCCGTAAGGGACATTTTTTGGCAACACGAGTCGCATTTTTTGAAACCAGAATGTTTTGACTCTTTGGACATTGCTGGATAATTAGACAAAAAATACAACAGCAAAAAACAAGGCTCTAACGGCTAGCAACACACAACTAACACTACTAACAAGGCTAACAGCTAGCAAAACAACAAGAAAGGATATCTTGTTTTTTTTTTTTTTTTTTTTTTTTTTTTTTTAGAAAGGAAAAAGAATAAGAAGAAAGGGGGAGAGCCTCTAAGTAAAATGGTGACTCTCCCAGTAGGAGAGCCTCTAACTTAAACAGTTACTCTGAAAGGGTGGAGAAGAAGGATAAGAACCCTCTAATTTTAACGAGTTCAAAGGGGAAAGCAAGGCCTGAGAAAAAAAAGTGATGGCCAAGAACAACCAACAGCAACAGCAGAAGAAGGTCATTAGACTAAAGGGATAAATATACACTCTAACAAGGTAATTAAGACAGTAAAATCCTGGAAAAGATGACAATATATATGACAAAACTCTAAATACTTAGCCTGAGCCAGTAGTCGCAATCTCGATGCTGCAAGCGTCAGACGAGATCTGGGTAGCTATCGCTAGGCATGTTGGGATAGGGGTTAGCCTCGAGCTAGTATATTCTCTCAAGCTATAGTAAATCGGCTGAGTTGGAGCTGAGGATTGGCTCCAAATACAACCAGCAAGAACGAAGGCAAGATGGGACAACATAACATTTTTGATACTTCTTAACCATATCTCTTTTTCTTTTATTTATACCCTATTTTTAAACTCTACTTTCATTTTATCCCATGCTCTAGCTGTATTTTCTGAAGAAATTTCAATCTTCCCTAGTAACGCCCAAATAATTTCCACTACCCATTCCTTAAATTCATCTCTGTTTAAAAGATAGGAGGGGAAGGATCAGTGTCTCATTTTTATTTCATTACCCTGCATTTTTATTTTGGTTATTATTTGGTGTGTATCAAAAATTTCAATTAAATGCACATACCCCTGTGAAATGTATCTTCTGTCTACCCTACCCCAGTTTGTGTACATTGGATAATATGTAAATTTACTTTGAGCTCCTAATACTAAATTCACATTTTCCATATCAAACATCATAAATTTCTTCAAAAATCTCCCCTCTTTTGTTAAATGTTCCCTTCTGTGCCCTCCAGATACATCCTCACTGTTGCAAATTAAATTCCATTCCCCACCTATACAAGTAATACTCCCTGCTGAAAGCTAATTATTTCCCCCAGAATTTTCTTAAGCTCCATTGTAACAGTTTTAGTTGGAATATAAATGCATGGCAACATAATCCTCCTCTTTTGCCAGTAGCCCCTTACTACAACAAATCTACCATTGCTGTCTTTGTTTCCTCTTATATCATTATTGTAGCTCCTCTAGCAAATAATTTAAGTAGTCACTGTTTACTTTGTCCCAGATATTCTGCTAAATATCCATCCTGAAAACCTTTCTTTTTCAAATTCACATTCTCAGTTCTTTTCCAAATCTGTCTCATGTAGCATAACTATTAGCACTCAGCATTTCTTAATCTAGTGCAGTACTCTTTCTTTTTTGTATATAAATGTAAGACCATTCATGATCAAACATAATATGGAAAGGTTTGCCATTATGATAAGGAGTCATTATTTCCTCCTGTTTGTAAAACAGCTTTTTTAAATGTCTAGTTTCAGCTTTTGCGTTACATGCATACATTAATGTTTTGAAGTTTCATCTTTTATACAGTTGTTTCTTGTCATACCCATTTGAACCTATGTCATATCTTACAAGATTTTTTTCTTTTAATAAAAACCCTCAAAAAGCACCCCAAAACATCCCCATAACGTATTAACTTAATACAAACACACAAAACTATATATATATATAAAGAAACAGTTGTCCCATACTGACAGGCTTTAACTGACCTAGAATTGAGGATATCCATGTTAAAATGCATGGCACAGCATGTGTTTCTACTTGCACTAAATGCTGTCTGTTTTTGTCTTATATTTATTCCTCTCCCAGATGTAAAAAAAACTTGAATGCTTTCAGAAAGCATTATCTTTTAGCTAGTTTGAAAAAAGGTATTCTGTTTTTCTAATCCTCTTAGCAGTTTGTCTCCATAGAAACATGAGAACCAGAAACACGCTGCACTGTGAACATTTGCTAAAAGGAAACTTTTCATTACATTCGGTTTTCTCTTATTTACTTGCTTCCACTTAAAACTTGCTGTTAGATTTAGCCAAGAACCTTAATCCAGCTATTCTGCTATGCAGAAGTAAGAAAAATCATATGTGTTTTACTTGTATTATGATCTCTATACTTTTACAACCAGTCCCCTACCTCAACAACCCAAGATGGTAGACTATTATCTTAAACATGCTTTTGTCCAGTCTTTCTTCTCTTTTTAAATTGTACTGCCTAGATATTTTAAAACAAAACAAGAAAAAAGAAAGAGAAAGAAAAAAGGGCACCCTTTTACTTTAGTAACCCTATAGCACACAAAAATAACTGAAAATGCTTTACTATATAACATGCAGTGCATGTCATGTTTTATAAAAAAATACTGTTAAGAACAAAATTGTTTTACTTACTGTGAAATAGGAGGTACTGCAAGCCATGCCAGGAGAAGTAGGGCAGGGGGTGTATAACATATGTCAGCACAGCTAGCTGGAATTTTGTAAATAATTATATGTTGTTTGTATATCAAACTGATTTGTACAGATGCTTGTGCTGAAAATGTATTGTGAGGTTTGCTTGTGTTAAAATGTATCAATGTTGTGTCCTGCTGGAAGGAAAAGAGATGTACATGCATTATTGTAGCTGTTTAAATATATACATTTTAACAGCATATACTGAAAAAGAAGAGGTTAATCTTAAGCCACTTGACTTTGCAAAATATTATTGAAATTTAAGCTTTGAGAGTATTTGCATATATTTATTTGGTGATAACTCTGGCCACTTCTGAAAGCCTTGCTGTTTCATCAATATTACCTTTTGTAATAATATTAATTTCACTCAGTATACTTGGGTACCCTTGTAAGAGCTTTAAAGTAGGTGGCAGTGATAACTACCTTATAATCTGGGCAGAAGGGGGCACAGCAGGTACATCTGTGCCAGCTTTTCCCAGGAGTGTGTGTGAATGTGTGTGTGCAAATCAAATCTCAAAATTGTGTGTGCCAGCTGCTTGGAACAGGGACACACAGCATTGAACTCACATTGAGAATATGAAAGGACTTAGCTTGGAGCCCCAGCTAAGAAGTCAACTCTTAGCTGTGCCAGTGGGGACTCTTACTTGGGGTCTGGAAAGAACTAAAAAGGAACCAGCCCCTGGATTGAGCATGTTCCGTGGGTGTTTTTAAGGGAAATTTTGCTTGATACAGGGAGGGCTGCATCTGGAAATAGTGAGTGTATCCATTTGCATGCCAAGTGAACGTCCCTCTCCAATGTCAGTGATAAGGATTCAGTCTCCTTGATTACTGGCCCAGCATGGGGATGTCACACTTATATTTACCTCTTTCCCTCCTCTTCCCCTTCCTTAATGTTCTTCCAAACATTAATGGCAATACGTAGTTCATATGTTTTGGCATTCCCTACAAGTTTAACAAAGCCAAAAAAGTTCAATATTTCCGTGTTTTTCTGCCATATTTCACAAATTTGACTGATGCTTTGTTATCTCTGTTGATTTCCATCTACCAACTCTAGTCTCTGGCTCATTTTCAATGTAGTCATTGTCCTTCTGGTCAGTTCCAGTGCTTTTCTCTGTCTTGCAAGCATTTTTTGGAAGACTGGAAAATGTTTCAGTGCCAAAGTCTCTCTATGAGCTTTATTATCAGAAAACAAGAAGCAAAGTTTCCTTCTATTTGATAATTTATTTTTTATTGGACACACGTTTGTATTTCTTCCTTATGTCCTGCATCAAAAATAACTTTGCTCCTCAAGGAAAAAATATTCTGAAGATAGCTGGATACAGTAGCTTGAATCTCACACCTGCCTCTTGACATTCCCTGATTGCTGGAATAAATTTACTCCTCTTCTGCCTGGCTTACACTGAGTAATCATTTTCCACACACTCTATTGTCTTCAACATTTAGGAATTTGTTCTTCTGCCATGGTTTTGTTAGAATCATCTCTTTATGTTCATTGGATTGGATCATTACTATTAGAGCTCTTGGCTGCTTTCTCATGGCTAGGTTTGGAGCATACATATGATGTGCCCTTCAATTAACACCTCCTACTGTAGAATACCAATCCAGATACTTATATGGGCTTTCAAAAAAGTAATACAGTCTGTTCCTTTCAATTTCTCTGGTACACTCGAAAAGCTCTTGGGTTTCCCTATGTGCTCTGTCCTCAAATTTTACCATGTTTTTAAACATCTCTTCTTAAGCAGTTTCATACTTAGCCAGCCTTTTCTTCATTTTGACCTCTGAATTTTACAGTTTTATCAGCTCATCTGAAAATCTCTTTAAAGCGTCCTCCATTTTCCGGCCTTTTTTTATTTGAGTTGATATACTCCTTCTGTATTTCATTTATTTTAATCAGCTCTGAGCACATTTGACTTATTTTTCCTCTAGATTACTGAACTTCATGTCTTGCACCAAAGCTGGAGCTTGAACTATTAAATAACTGCAAGATTCTTCCAGACAGTGTTTTCTCCTCACGTTTTGTGGTTGATTTATTTATTTACTTCAGTTTGATGACTGGGGAAGTCCACTGGGCCTAGATGAGCCCGTTTTCAGTGGAGGCCCATGCTCCAGTGACAATGACAAACATATAAAACAAAGAAGTCATCAGCTTCATGCAGACTATACAATATTAAAAAGTAATTTACAGAATATAAAATCTTGCAACTATACAGTTTTAGAGTCATTTACAAAATGTAAAATTAAAACAAAATAAATTGCTGGAAGTTAAACATTAACAAAGTTTGGAGTAAGTTTATTGCTGGAAGTTAAACATTAATAAAGCTTGGAGTAAGTTTAAAGACTATTTGTAGGGGGGGAAGGCTGTGAGTGCAGAACAGATGCAGGAGTAGGTTATCACTGTACAGGATTTTCTTTTAGGTTATCTAAATTTCTTCTTTGCTGGCATCTAGGCAGTGCATTTACAAGCCAGTAACTGAATTTTATCCAAAAAGGCACATTCACTGACTCTTTTCTGAGTTTCTGTTTTCACAATTGGAGAGCTGAAATTAAGCTGTTACTCATTGTTCAGCCATCTCAGAAGTTCCCCTAATATATGATTTTCTACTAGCAGACATTCTTGTTTCAACAAACTACACCCTTGGGCAATCATATGTTGCTTCTCCAGTTAAAAAAAATGGATCCAAGACAAATATAAAGTAAATCCTTTATTGTATAGAAAAATACAGTTTAGTACATACAGTTGGCATGCTCCTTCATTATGCACTTTCTTCCTGAATACGCTCAGGACTTCATCAGAACAAAATGGTGATGTCTGTGTTCTGCCTCACTTAAATACTAGATGAATGTTACATGATAAGAAATCAATTT
Source organism: Protopterus annectens (assembly GCF_019279795.1). Classification (NCBI taxonomy): domain Eukaryota; kingdom Metazoa; phylum Chordata; order Ceratodontiformes; family Protopteridae; genus Protopterus; species Protopterus annectens. Next base: position 227,073,528 of record NC_056740.1, read on the forward strand.
GTTAATGTTATCTTAAAGAAATAGTGTCTTCCACATAAAAAAATAACATCAAGTGAGCTAGTGAGTAGAATGAATAAAATGTATAAAAAATATATAAAATATGTAAAAATGAATTCAAATATAACTCCAAGCTCCCACAGTTTAAAAAATTACTGTCTTGGTACTATCAACTAATTAGATTACCAAAAACCCAGAATAATTGTAAACACACATAATGCTAATACTGATAAAATCCATACAGCAATCATAGTTTTCAGGTGAAAAAAGATTGTTTAGAAAATATCACATATATTAACACTGAGTGTAAAAAATGTAAAGGATCCTAATATAATAATTACTCCAACATGCAGAGGATATAAAACCTTATTCTGAAAACTATGAACTTTCCCTGGGTGTTCAAAACTTGTCATTTCTTAGTTTAAAAACTGTGTTTTACCTCAACTGCCAGTGAAACTCTCTGTATTCCAGCTTAGTCTCCCAAGCCCCTCCTTTGGGATCACTGGGTACTACTTCCAAAATGGAACTTTATGTCATTCCAGTGTTCAAAAATCCTCTTTTTAAGGGGCCTTTCAGTATTACCAATGTAAAATACTGGAGATGAATCACATCTGGCTATATCCACTAATTCACTAGTATTGCAATTATCAAAAGATAAAATAACATGTCTGTGCAAGTCATTTAAAAATATTTTACATTCCTAAATAATAAACACACATTGCCAACAACTACCACAGCATTGGGTACCTATGTTATTGATACCTCCCACTTGTCTACTCTTCTTCTCTTTTGGCTGTTCCCATTAGGGGTCGTCACAGCGGATAACTGTTTCCATTTCTTCCTGTCCTCTGCATATTGCTCTGTCACACCAACCACCTGCATGTCCTCTCTCACCACGTCCATAAACCTTATCTTAGGCCTTCCTCTTTTCCTCTTACCTGGCAGCTCCATCCTTAGCATCCTTTTCCCAATATACTTATCATCCCTTCTCAGCACATGTCCAAACCAACGCAATCTCGCCTCTCTGACTTTGTTTCCAAAGCGTTCAACCTGAGCTGACCCTCTAATATACTGATTCCTAATCCTGTCCATCCTTGTCACACCCAGTGCAAATCTTAACATCTTTAACTCTGCCACTTCCAGCTCTGACTCCTGCCTTTTTGTCAGTGCCACTGTCACCAACCCATACAACATAGCTGGTCTCACTACCTTCTTGTAGACCTTCCCATTCACTTTTACCAGTACCCATCTGTCACAAATCACTCCTGACACTCTTCTCCACCCATTCCACCCTGCCTGTACTCTCTTCTTCACCTGTCTCCCACACTCACCGTTACTCTGAACTGTTGATCCCAAGTATTTAAACTCATCCACCGTCACCAACTCTACTGCCTTCATCCTCACCATTCCTCTATCCTCCCTCTCATTCACAAACACATATTCTGTCTTAGTCCTGCTGACCTTCATTCCTCTCTTCTCTAGAGCATATCTCCACCTCTCCAGGGTCTCCTCAACCTGTTCCCTACTCTCACTACATATCACAATGTCATCTGCAAACATCATAGTCCATGGGGCCTCCTGTCTGATCTTGACTGTCAACCTGTCCATCACCACTGCAAATAAGAAAGGGCTAACAGATGATCCTTGATGTAATCCCACCTCCACCTTAAACGGATCTGTCACTCCCACTGCAAACTTCATCACTGTCACACTACCCTCATACAGATCCTGTACCACTCTTACATACTCCTCTGCCAATCCTGATTTCCTCATACAATACCACAACTCCTCTCTATGCACCCTATCATATGCTTTCTCCAAGTCCACAAAGGCACAATGCAACTCCTTCTGACCTTTTCTAAATTTCTCCATCAACACTCTCAGTGCAAACATCACATCTGTAGTGCTCTTTCCTGGCATAAAACCATACTGCTGATCGCTAATCATCACCTCCCTTCTTAACCTAGCTTCCACTTCCCATAACTTCAAGTGTGACTGATCAGTTTTATCCCTCTGTAGTTACTACAACTCTGCACATCACCCTTATTCTTAAAAATAGGTACCAAAACACTTTTTCTCCACTCCTCAGGCATCCTCTGACTTTCCAAGATTTCATTAAACAATCTGGTTAAAAACTCCACTGCCATTTCTCCTAAGCACCTCCATGCTTCCACTGGTATGTCATCTGGACCAACAGTCTTTCCATTCTTCATCCTCTTCATAGCTGTCTGTACTTCCTCCTTGCTAATCTGTTCCTTTCCTGATTCACTATCCCCACATCATCCAACTTTCTCTCTCTCTCTCTCTCTCATTGTCTTCATTCATCAGCCCCTCAAAGTACTCTTCCCATCTGCTCAACACACTCTCCTCACTTGTGGGTATGTTTCCCTCACTATCCTTTATCATCCTTACCTGCTGCATATCTTTCCCAGCTTGGTCCCTCTGTCTAGCCAATCAGTACAGGTCCTTTTCTCCCTCTTTAGTGTCCAACCTTTCATTGGTCTCAAAAAGTTTTTCAAAGCTAGCTGTTGTTCTATATACAAAATTCAGGGATTCCCCTAAGATCTTGAATAATTCTTCGTTACTTCAGAACATTGTCCAGTTCCTTCTAATAAGCTCTTTCACCTTGTCAGAACCTACACTGTAAGGCAAAATCAAGGCTTGATCAAATCGATTAAAATTCCCTTGGTCTTCATGCCCATTAACACCAGTCATGTTCAGTATATTATCATGTATCCAATAATCCAATGGAACGACTGAAGAAAAAGTAACAATAACACCACAGACTTCAGTTGTTTTCCAAGCCCAATAAGGTCTCCTCAATAATGAGCCATGAATAAATTACCAACAGTTTACTGAAAATTCAACAGACATAAAACAGACATAGCACTTTCATTTCCTACCACAGAAACATCATCAGAGTCATTCCAGAAATGAACACAGAACCCAGCAGTGGAAAACAGGAAATCTAAATGTGTAGTATAAAGCACCCGACTCCACGGCAGTTGATTCACTCTTTTATTCACACTTTTATTCACAAAGAACAAGACAGATGTGTTTAAGAGTAGACTTATGTATAGTTATAGAAGGAACTATAACTTAAAAAACATCCTGGAAAATGGAAAAGAACGACTCAATGATGATTATTCTGTGACTCATAATCATAAAAGAGGAACTTTTAGGTGCAATAGATGCCCTCAATGTCCATTCATAGCAGGTGAAAAATCTACAAATCTATCTATTTACCCAGTTTACATACTACACTAAAAGCGAGAAAATATAGCAGCTGCTACACCAAAGGTCTGGTCTATTTAGCATATTGTACATTCTGTTGGTGCTTCTACGTAGGAAAAACTGAGAGACACCTACGTAGAAGAATATATGAACACATAAGAGACATTAACCGTAAAAATGTTAACAATGCTCTTTATAGACATTCTATGGTATGTCTCAATGCCAACTTTAAATTCTGGGTTTTGGAAGTTGTTGACAGTCCAGATAGAGGGGGTTACTGGACTACTAAATTATTATATAGAGAAATGATGTGGCAGCTCAGATTAGATGCCTGTAATGGCAAAGGTTTAAATGATTGTATATCCATTGCACCAGCATTAAAAGTTTTAGCAGTGGACCCTAAGAAACACTATTAAAGTGGATAATAGTGTCTAAATATTGTAGTTTATATCCCAAATATTTTATTTTATTTTATATTCATATACTGTTTATGTCTTAAACACCTTTTCACATACAATATTTTAGATGGTGGGTTTTTCGTATACTGACATGTTCATTACCTTTTAATCTTGGTACTTGATGGCTCGTATTAAGTGCAATGATTTAGTTTTGTTACAAGTGCAATTATATTTCGTACATATACATTTTTTATACTTTGTATATCTTTTTTATATACATTTATATTTACAATTACATATGTATACATATTTATTATCAATACATATTTATATTTGTATATATATTTATAGAGTTATTTATGCATATACATTCATTTATATTTATATATTTATATATTTGTATATTTATTTACAAATTTATATATTTTACATACAATAAATTTTAAACATTTTATTAATTATATAAATAATTTTTTTAATAATTATATAAATATTTTTTAAATATATGTTGCAACATATTCTTAGTTTTAATTCCTAGTAAAAGACACAAGAACTAGAATAACAGTTATACATGACTTAGCCAGTCTTGACATATTGTCATGTTTTATTTCATGATTTATTTTATTTCATTTCATTTTATTTTATCTTACGCATTATATTTTTATTTTATGCTGCCTAAGTGCAATGTTAACATGACATAAACTTTGTGGAAGTGTAGGTGTAGGAAGATCATCCAGTTCAATACTAATACTATTTCTAAGACTGTTTTATTTCATTGTATTATTGTTTTATTGATTAATTGAGCACAATTATCTTAATAGCATTGTCCATTGTATAAATACTTCAATGTTGTTTGGTATAATTGATTCTGAAGAGGTCTCCAGGGTGGAGACGAAAGCGCTCAATCTGTCTTGTTCTTTGTGAATAAAAGTGTGAATAAAAGAGTGAATCAACTGCCATGGAGTTGGGTGCTTTATACTACACATTTAGATTTCCTGTTTTCCACTGCTGGGTTCTGTGTTCGTTTTTGGAGTTCCTTTCAACATTTTGATCATCAGAGTCATTGTCAAAGTTCCCACCCTTACTTTAAATAGATCCAACACCTGAATAATTTCATTAATTTGAAGTTACAATTAATTAATTAGTTAATTAATTAAATAATTCAGGTGTTGGGTCTATTTAAAGTAAGGGCGGGAACTTTAACAATGATCTGATGATATTTCCGTGGTAGGAAATGAAAGCGCTAAGTCTGTTTTGTGTCTGCTGAATTTTCAATAAACCGTTGGTAATTTATTCATGATTTGTTATTACGGAGACCTTATTGGGCTTGGAAAACAACTGAAGTTTGTGGTGTTATATCATCATGTATCATTGGGCCACGTCCTAATAGCGGTGTGTATTTATTGCCTCATCCATTGTATATTTCTAATATTAACTGTTTAACCATAGTTGGTGGATAACCTTGTTCTAAAAACATATGTTTGAGTTTATGAAATTCTTGTTCCAATCTACCTTGTGCAATGTCATTCTGACCACTCTAATAAATTGACCCCAACTAAATTATGTTTGAGGTGGTAGGGATGAGAAGAACTGTGAAAAAGCAAATACGTATTTAAAAAAGTGGGTTTCCTGAATATACTGGATCCGAAGCCTGATTGTCCTTTATAGATAGCAATATCTAAATAAGTTATACACTTTGTGTGATACTAATAGGTGAATTTCAAAAAAAGAGTTATGTGGTTCAAATATTCTATAACTTGATTCAGTTGTTCAAAAGTACCTTGCCAAATAATAAAAAGATCATCCAAAAATCTCAGATACATCTTACACAATGGACAGATTTGGGAGGGGAAAACATATTTCAACTTCCATACCCACATAACCAAAAAACACAGGAAGCCCCCATAGCAACTCCTTTGATCTGCTTGTATAGTTCACCTTTTAAAAAGATAAAGTTATTGGAAAGAATTATATCCATCAAATTCATAACTAAAGAAATATCTCTTTTTGTTAAAAAGGCACACTGTATGAGTGCATCATTGAACAGTTCAAGACCTTCTGTCTTAGGTGTACAGGTAAATAAGCCCGCTACATCTACTACTGTTAAAAATATAAGTCATCTCTTTATAACTCTTCTGTAATTTTACCTAAAAAGATTCCATGAGTCATGTAATTCTATCCAGGTAGACTCCAAGGGGATATTTTTTAGCACCCTGTGCTGATACTACAGGTTCACCATGGCAGGCAACCAGCTGGTATCCTGCAGCTGCCTGCCATGGTGGTTTTGTGTTTTTTCAGGCTGTGTTGCTTTTACTACCTGTTACAACAGGTCTCAAAGGTGGTTTGAAAATGTTCTTATGAATCTTAGGGATTTAAAATATTGTGGGTGCCAGACGGGTTTTATTAAGTAAAAAAAATCAACGATTTTTGTTATTTAACCCTTGAAGAAAACAATCTTCCAAAAACAAATCAATACTTTTGTAAGCAATGTTGACCTAATTATGTGATACTAACTCACATGTGTTGTCATCTTGCAAGATTTTAAACATCTAACTGGTGGAATCAATGGTGTCAAAAATGACCACTCCACCTCCTTTTAGTTTCATTATACATTTATCTCTATTATTCTTTAAAGAATGTAATACCTCCTATTCCTCATAACTCAACTTTTACAGCCTTTGGGGAATGAGTTGCAAAAAGTTTGTTTAAATCATGTTCACAAGGACTTTTTAAGGCATTAATATGAGAATGACTAGGTGGAATAAAATTACTTTTTTCTTAAATACTTCATTGTTTGGACCAACGTTAGCATTGAAGTGAAGAGCTAAGTTAAATTTCCTAGTATTCAATTAAAACATCTTCCAAGATTATTTTTTAATGGGAATAAAAGTGAATCCCTTCATAAACAAATAAAAATTAGAGATATTAATACCTATGGAACTATAACTAAAAATGTTGAACCATCTGTATGTTAACATGAGACCACTGTAGTCAGTAGTAATGTTTAAATCTGTGTTAGTTAATCTCTAGTCTTCTCTCACTAACTTCAAGGTTTGTCATAATGTCTGTGGGAATTGTGATGTACTCTGTCCTGGCAAAATGTCTTGTGCACCCCCTCCACATTGTTGCCTTAATTTGTAATTCTTTCTGATCCTCTGCCGGGGGGGGGGGGGTGTCTAAAGGGTCAGAAATACAAGGAATCTCAATGTCCATCTGTCCTGAACCATTGTCTCTTGGGCCATATACAATATGAATGTCCCCATTATTGAAGATTCCTCTATTATTATAATTGTAATTGATTAGTATGTCCTGTGCAGCTAATGAACTATTATTATTCCTCCTAAGTGAATTGTTGGTAAGCACATATGCTACATTGTCCCAATATTCCCGGGCATCTCTGTCTAACTTTTTCTGCTTTCTTTCCTTTATCTTGTCAATCTACTTGTTGAATAATACTAGTGTACTTCTGTTGATAAACTTTAAACAACAAATTTGTTTTTATACTGTCATTCAAACCTTGAACCTGTTTAACTAGGTCAGCAATAACCTTCTCAATATGTTTTATTACATCAAGTAATTCTAATAGTTAAACGCTTAAGATTAGAAATATACAACAGATGGTGTGATAAATATATAGAGCTTTTCAAGGTATAAATGTCACCACTTCAATCTTGCCAGTTTTAAAACTAAGAAATGCCAAGCTGTGAACACCCAGGGAAAGTTTATAGTTTTCAGAATAAGGTTTATATGCATTATTTTATATCATCTGCACGTTGGAGTAATTATCATTAATATTAGGATTCTTTATATTTTTTAACACCCAATTTTCTAAACCATCTTTTTTGCACTTGAAAACAATGATTGTTGTATGGATTTTATCAGTAGTAACATTATGTATGTTTACAATTATTGTGGATTTTTTGGTAACCTGATTAGTTGATAGTATCAAGACAGCATTTTTTTAAACTGTGGGAGCTTGAGGTTGTATTTTAATTCATTTAGCAAATTACAGCACTAGTGAAAGCCTCCAAAGCCAATTATGAATTGAAATTAGTCTCCAAAACAAAGGGAAAACACAAAGCATTCTTCAGTTATGTCAGGAACCTCCATGGCAAAGCCCAGGTTTGTTCCAAATTAGTACTTAATGGCACCACTTACACTAATCATGTTGACTCAGCCAACATGCTAGTAGATAGGTTCAGTGCAAACTTCACCCCCTTACCACCTCAAAGGCCACTTTGACATCCCCAATACTTGTTCCACACCTCACATCTCCATAGACCAAGTATTAAAGACCCTACCCAAGGCAAAGAACATAGCTTCAATGGCACCTGATAGTATCCCAGGCTGTATTCTGCACCATCTACAGTAAGAACTAGCTTTGCCATTGAGCACCCTATTCAACCACAGCCTTTGCACAGGCTTAATTCCAGCACAATGGAGAACTGCCATTGTCATCTCCTTGCACAAAGGTGGTGCCATTACTGACTCTGGAATCTATCACCCCATCAGCTTGACAAGTCTGATCAGTAAAGCCATGGAGTGCATTATTATGGATCTCATAAACAAGGACATAGGCAATCTCCAAGCACTTGACCCTACCCAGTTTGGATTTGCCAAGGACTGATCTTGCCTGTTGAACCTAGTTGACTTCTTTGAGATTCCATGTCAGTGCATACAGCTTACCTTGACTTGGCCAAGGCCTTTGACACAGTCCCCAACTTGGGTATCATCGAAAAGCTAACATAACTTGGTGTAAATCCCCATCTCATCAGGTGGGTGGCCAACTGGCTCACTGATAGGACACACCAGGTCAAAATCGGCACCTCCACCTCTGTCAGCAGACCTGTCACTAGTGGTGTTCCCCGGGGATCTGCCATGGGACCCTGCTGTTTATACTTCTCAGAGTTCTAGGCAAAGACAAAAGGCCTCTGGCTGACCAAGTATGCGGTGACTGTAAGTTGGGTGCTGTCATTGACTCCCTGTATGATGTTAACATACTGCAAGAGGGTCTCACAGCAACAAATGACTGGTACCAAAATCACTGCCTTAAGTTAAATGCAAAAAAATGTATTATCATACCATTTGGCAAAAATAAGGCCTCTACTGATTACCACATCAACAGCAACCCCCTAAGCACACAACCTGTGGTGAGAGACCTAGGTACTCAGGTTGACAACAATCTCACAATTGACCATCATGTAGCAGCAGTGGTCAGAAAAGCCTTTTATTTGGTTCATCTCATAAGTAAAGGGATTGCATCCAGAAAAAAGGAGATTATTACCTCTCTGTGCTCCTTCCTTATTAGGCCAATAATCGAGTATAAAGCCCCGTTTGGTATGCACCTCTCCAAACACCTGCACCAACTAGAAAGGCTACAGAAATATCTCACAAAGAGAATCCATGGCCTCCAACACCTGTCCTATGTGGGCACGCTCAAATCACTATCACTCTACTCAGTATCGTACAGATTGCTCAAAGGTGATATGCGTCTTGCCTCCAAGGCAATATCAGATCCTGCTCTACTAGAGATGCTCCATATCCGTAAGTCTAACTTCTTGTGCATTACCTGCTCAAAAGACCTGAATCTAATATGTGACATCAACAAAACCTGTGGAGAGACAGGTTTGTCTCCCAGAGGCTGCCCAGTCTCTGGGATAGACTTCCCATTCATGTCGAACAGAGTACCTCGCTGACCCTCTTCAAGTGCAACACTGATGAGTGGATGGGAAACCAAAAATTTGTCCCAGGGGTTCCACCTGTGTCCCTCACTGACAGGGGAAACAGGTGCTGACTGAGGTTACTTTTTTGGGGATAACCTTTTGGCTAGGCTTGTAAGGGCCCCAGGGCCACTAGCCTAGTAACCTCCTATGATCCTCCTATGATTTATACATATTTTATTTCTTTTTTCTATATTTTATTCACCTATAACATTTTGTTCACACTACTCACTAGCTCACTCAATCTTATTTTTTATATGGAAGACACTATGTCTTTAAGATAGCATTAACTATCACGCAACATTCATCTAATATTTAAATGAGGCAGACCACAGGCATCTCCATTTTGTTCTGATGAAGTCCTTAGGGTATTCAGGATGAATATGCATGATAAAGGAGAATGGCACCTTTATGTACTAAACTGTATTTTTGTACACAATAAAAGATTTACTTTAAGCTCTGCTTGGATCCATTTTTTTAATTGGAGAAGACTTACATGATTGCCCAGCGGTGCAGTTTGTTATTTCTAGACTTTCTTGTTTCCATTAATATTTACTGCACTTCCTCAGCAAACAGATGCCTACAGGGATTTAAGACCTATTGTCTAGGCAGTCAAAGTTGATTGGAGTCGGGATGTTTCAAATACCTGAGTTTGAATCAGAAATCTGAGGATACACCCTGTATCTGTCCCTTCATTTTACTCTCCAGATTCAGAATCTTGAATCTCTTCAGCAAAATAAATATTTCTCTTTCTTTTACCAGAAACTAATAAGAAGGATCAATAGCATGAATTAAACCCTCTGCCAGACCCAGTAACTTACCCCTGTTTAAGGAAATTTGAGGAGGAATAGACACATGTTTAGTTTTTTGTTTCTTTTTGACATGAGAAATGGGACCACCAGTGTTACTAATGGTAGCAGCAGCTTCCTCAGGGATGGGCACAACATTGTGACAAAAGAGGGAAACTTTCCCTCTTCCCTGTACTGGGACTGACAACAGAAGCTCTCCTTTGCCAACTGCAGAGACTCCAACATTCACAGAGGACAAGGCTAACCCTGGTCCATAGTAGCTGTAATGCTACACCAGAGGGATCTGGGGTAAAAGCTGATTAGTCCAAGGTATATCTAATGACCACAGCAGAAACATCCACCTGCAACTGAAGCAAATTGCTCACCTGCTATGGTGGCAATGGCTATTTGCTTAATTTTCTTCTTTTTGTAGTTGGAAGGAGGACCAGTCTTGGTGCTGACAGTTTGCTCCACAGTCAAGCCAAAAAATGGTACCTCTTTCCCAGGAAAAAACAAGCAGCAAAAGCCAGTGAAAATGATCATTAAAAGCCACTATTAACAGAAAAAACACAGTAAAAAGCAGCCCCAAAAAGTAAAATAAATGCAATTTCTCCACAGAGAAAGTGTTTTTAAATACTTTAAACAAACTTTAAACAGAAACAGAACTCCCATTCAAAAGTACAATACAGTCTCATGACAGTCCTTTAAATCACAAACTCTTAGTTTTAATATAACTTTCCTTAAAAGGAAAGCTTTAAAACATTTTTTTTCAAATAGGAAGGTTTTCCCCCCAAAGGGAACTTATTTGCGTGGTAAGTAAAGGAAAAGCAAAGCCAACCATCGATCCTCAAAAGCTTCATTGGAGAATGGCAGCAGAAAGCTCTGAAAGGCTTGTTGTCCTAACTTGCTGAGGTTGAGCTGACTGCCTGGGTCCCTAGAAGGTGCCCTAAAGCTTGGGAAGCTGTTTGGCTCTTATACCCTTCCAGGGTATAATCCATATATCTTAGGATTCTGCAGCAGTGATCAATATAAAGAAATTTTAAAACCACAAAAACACGAAAAACCAAGTAAAAACACTGCCAGTAAATGGATTTGAAGAAAGATGCCACAACCTTATTTAGCACTTTCGTCCAATTTAATAGACATGAACTTCTCCAGAAAATAACATCGGTACATTTTCCAGCATTTAAATAAATAACTGCTGTGTCACATGTGATCAAATAAACCAATAAAATGCATAAAACACAATCCCCAGGATTCACGAAGCCTCCGTGTAAGAGTTATAACTCTTACACGGAGGCTGCAGTTAAACGAGGATGTCAGCATGCTTTGCATATTCATGAGAGCATGCTGAATCACACCTAAGTCTAACACAGTCCGTGTAAGACAGTAGGGGGCGTGTCCATAGGCTGAGCCCTGCAAGCGGAAACGCCCCCAGAAGTGTAAAAGTGCCCAAAGTAAACACCCACAACAGAGTCCACGGAAATATGAATAAACACAACACAACACATGCCCCCACAGACTATGAACATAAAATATATATAAATGAACATGTTATATTTTTTTTAAATTGTAAAGATGTTTAACCGTGAGTGCGCTCGTTTGTGCGGGCGTGCCCGTAGCGCAGCTACAGTTAGCAGTCAGTGGGAAAGCATATAAGAACTAAATATGCAAAATAAGCCAGGAAGCAATAGCGCAGCGGTAGAGATGTTGGCTGAAGAGCAGGCATTCATGGTTTGAGCCCCCACAACACCAATTTTTTTTTTTCAAAATAAGCAGGAAACATGTCCCTGACAAATATGTGCACATAAAACCACAATTTATGTAAAATTTAATGAAATGTTTTACCTCTTCAAACACCTGCACCAGCTAGAAAGGCTACAGAAATATCTCACAAAGAGAATCCATGGCCTCCAACACCTGTCCTATGTGGGCACGCTCAAATCACTATCACTCTACTCAGTATCGCACAGATTGCTCAAAGGTGATATGCGCCTTGCCTCCAAGGCAATATCAGATCCTGCTCTACTAGAGATGCTCCATATCCGTAAGTCTAACTTCTTGTGCATTACCTGCTCAAAAGACCTGAATCTAATATGTGACATCAACAAAACCTGTGGAGAGACAGGTTTGTCTCCCAGAGGCTGCCCAGTCTCTGGGATAGACTTCCCATTCATGTCTAACAGAGTACCTCGCTGCCCCCCTTCCACCGCAACACTGATGAGTGGATGGGAAACCAAAAGTTTGTCCCAGGCGTTCCACCTGTGTGCCTCACTGACAGGGAAACAGGTGCTGACTGAGGTTACTTTTGGGGATAACCCTTTTGGCTAGGCTTGTGGGCCCCAGGGCCACTAGCCTAGTAACCTCCTATGATCCTCCTATGATTTATACATATTTTATTTCTTTTTTCTATATTTTATTCACCTATAACATTTTGTTCACACTACTCACTAGCTCACTCAATCTTATTTTTTATATGGAAGACACTATGTCTTTAAGATAGCATTAACTATCACGCAACATTCATCTAATATTTAAATGAGGCAGACCACAGGCATCTCCATTTTGTTCTGATGAAGTCCTTAGGGTATTCAGGATGAATATGCATGATAAAGGAGAATGGCACCTTTATGTACTAAACTGTATTTTTGTACACAATAAAAGATTTACTTTAAGCTCTGCTTGGATCCATTTTTTAATTGGAGAAGACTTACATGATTGCCCAGCGTGCAGTTTGTTATTTCTAGACTTTCTTGTTTCCATTAATATTTACTGCACTTCCTCAGCAAACAGATGCCTACAGGGATTTAAGACCTATTGTCTAGGCAGTCAAAGTTGATTGGAGTCGGATGTTTCAAATACCTGAGTTTGAATCAGAAATCTGAGGATACACCCTGTATCTGTCCCTTCATTTTACTCTCCAGATTCAGAATCTTGAATCTCTTCAGCAAAATAAATATTTCTCTTTCTTTTACCAGAAACTAATAAGAAGGATCAATAGCATGAATTAAACCCTCTGCCAGACCCAGTAACTTACCCCTGTTTAAGGAAATTTGAGGAGGAATAGACACATGTTTAGTTTTTGTTTCTTTTGACATGAGAAATGGGACCACCAGTGTTACTAATGGTAGCAGCAGCTTCCTCAGGGATGGGCACAACATTGTGACAAAAGAGGGAAACTTTCCTCTTCCCTGTACTGGGACTGACAACAGAAGCTCTCCTTGCCAACTGCAGAGACTCCAACATTCACAGAGGACAAGGCTAACCCTGGTCCATAGTAGCTGTAATGCTACACCAGAGGGATCTGGGGTAAAAGCTGATTAGTCCAAGGTATATCTAATGACCACAGCAGAAACATCCACCTGCAACTGAAGCAAATTGCTCACCTGCTATGGTGGCAATGGCTATTTGCTTAATTTTCTTCTTTTTGTAGTTGGAAGGAGGACCAGTCTTGGTGCTGACAGTTTGCTCCACAGTCAAGCCAAAAAATGGTACCTCTTTCCCAGGAAAAAACAAGCAGCAAAAGCCAGTGAAAATGATCATTAAAAGCCACTATTAACAGAAAAAACACAGTAAAAAGCAGCCCCAAAAAGTAAAATAAATGCAATTTCTCCACAGAGAAAGTGTTTTTAAATACTTTAAACAAACTTTAAACAGAAACAGAACTCCCATTCAAAAGTACAATACAGTCTCATGACAGTCCTTTAAATCACAAACTTAGTTTTAATATAACTTTCCTTAAAAGGAAAGCTTTAAAACATTTTTTCAAATAGGAAGGTTTTCCCCAAAGGAACTTATTTGCGTGTGGTAAAGGAAAAGCAAAGCCAACCATCGATCCTCAAAAGCTTCATTGGAGAATGGCAGCAGAAAGCTCTGAAAGGCTTGTTGTCCTAACTTGCTGAGGTTGAGCTGACTGCCTGGGTCCCTAGAAGGTGCCCTAAAGCTTGGGAAGCTGTTTGGCTCTTATACCCTTCCAGGGTATAATCCATATATCTTAGGATTCTGCAGCAGTGATCAATATAAAGAAATTTTAAAACCACAAAAACACGAAAAACCAAGTAAAAACACTGCCAGTAAATGGATTTGAAGAAAGATGCCACAACCTTATTTAGCACTTTCGTCCAATTTAATAGACATGAACTTCTCCAGAAAATAACATCGGTACATTTTCCAGCATTTAAATAAATAACTGCTGTGTCACATGTGATCAAATAAACCAATAAAATGCATAAAACACAATCCCCAGGATTCACGAAGCCTCCGTGTAAGAGTTATAACTCTTACACGGAGGCTGCAGTTAAACGGAGTGATGTCAGCATGCTTTGCATATTCATGAGAGCATGCTGAATCACACCTAAGTCTAACACAGTCCGTGTAAGACAGTAGGGGGCGTGTCCATAGGCTGAGCCCTGCAAGCGGAAACGCCCCCAGAAGTGTAAAAGTGCCCAAAGTAAACACCCACAACAGAGTCCACGGAAATATGAATAAACACAACACAACACATGCCCCCACAGACTATGAACATAAAATATATATAAATGAACATGTTATATTTTTTTTAAATTGTAAAGATGTTTAACCGTGAGTGCGCTTTGTGCGGGCGTGCCCGAAAGCAGCTACAGTTAGCAGTCAGTGGAAAGCATATAAGAACTAAATATGCAAAATAAGCCAGGAAGCAATAGCGCAGCGGTAGAGATGTTGGCTGAAGAGCAGGCATTCATGGTTTGAGCCCCCACAACACCAATTTTTTTTTTTCAAAATAAGCAGGAAACATGTCCCTGACAAATATGTGCACATAAAACCACAATTTATGTAAAATTTAATGAAATAGCCAATTTATATTGAAGACATGTGAGGTAACAAAAGAAGAAAAAATGCCAGATGTGCTCATAGCGGAGCTACAGTTTAACAGAGTGAGTGCATGTGCCCGTAGATGAGCAGTGGTTTAACTGGTGCAAAATGATTGCCCGTAGCTGAGCAGTGGTCTAACACGCTAAATCTATGTGCTCCTAACTGAGCTGAGTGTAATATGCATGCCGATAGCCAAATGAGGCTTAAAGCGTAGCCCGCTTGCGGAGCTGCGCACCGCGCAAACGAGCTAACCGACGGGCAACGTTGAGCAAGCCGTTTCAAAACTGCCTTTACACAGACACACCCCTCAGCATGTCTTGACAGTCATGAAAAATAAAAAGCAGTGGCAAGGTTCGAACCCAGGATACTATACACCATAGTCAAGGTACCAAACCACTAAGCCACGACAGCAGTACCTAGAAATGCAATAATAGCTAATATATAGGAATGAATACAAACTGGAGCATGACAATGCAGGTTTACTGAAGTTGATACAATTCCAAAATGGCCAATCACAGATATGTGGGAAAACGGACTATATAAGCCCCATAGGCGGGAATACACAGCATAAACGATTGTAGAACTGACCTGCAGGCAGAATGACAGGAGTAGGAGAGGGTAGTTGCTTCCGAGCACAGAGGTGGGGTGTTGAGGAGTCCAGGTACATGGTCTGGCTCCTAGTCCATAATCATGAGGCCCAACTCATGCAGGGCCAGGTCCTCTGGGGAGCATACAGGGCTGAGGCGTGGGACCGGTTGGCTCATGATCTCACCAGTGCCACAGGGATTCCAAGGACTGGTGAGCAGGTCCGTCACCACCATGCAGACCTGAAGAGACGCAAGCAGGATCAACTGAACCTTTGGATCCAGGAGGCCCGGCAAACACCCAACGCCCCACTACTGAGTAAGTAACATTTAATTATGTATGTAAGAAATTAAACTAGCTGATATTATGGAGATGTGTATTCCAATATTACTTCATTTATATTACAGCTGCAGGTGTCCGTTCTGCGAACCGCAGAGCCTATGGCGATAGGCTGGTGCGGTTGCGACACCAGGCAGGTCAGTAATCCACTACCAGTAACTGTAAAGAAATATAAAAGTATGACAGTCAGCAAAAGAGTGCAGTGTAGTCAGTAAGGAATAAAATCTGCAAGTAACAGTGTGAAAGTGTATGCAAGTATTGCTTGATTACAAAAGTGTGTTTCAGCCTGTAAGTTTAACCAAAAAATGAAACTGTCTGACATATATTCTGAAATAAAAATGCCCTACCTGTAAGAAAATAGTACACAACCTGCAGCAAGCTGAAAAGTATAGCTGCAGAAGATGATGAAATCACATGTGTGAAATATATCCCTGTGGAAATACTGAAACATGACAGAAGTGAGACTGCTGGAAAGGATTGTAATAACTACTGGTAAAACATGTCAATAAAGCCTAGAAGTACCATCCTGAATAGTAAAATGAAAGCAAGTGAGAGAGTGTGAGAAAGTGTCATGAATCCAGCAATACAGTTGTAATAACCCCTGAATAAAGTATACTGCAGTCAAGACAGAATGAAATGCATGTGAGATTCAAAACCAAACAGCAAAATCTGTTCAAAGTGTTGCTGCATCTGGAATGTGTATCCCAAAATCTGGATATGTTGCTCTCAGTCTGCAATATGCAGACAGGATGATTGTCTGATATACCAAACATCCACACTTGTCTACAGCTATATAAAGCAAATGTAGCAGGATGATGTAGCTGAACAAAGCTAGATATGAATGTGTATGAAGAACCATAAAATGTATATTGATGTTGCAGTAACAGTCCTATCACCAAGTTGAAATAGTTATCATATAGGAAACTGTAGTTAGCACAGTAGTGTGTATATAACTGTAGCTATTAGAAATGTACAGCATATGTATTGTTATTCTTTACCCCACCCTATAACCACATATAACCCATTCCACGTGAAAATGGTATGTGCAATCACAATTAACACCCCTGGATGTTTGTCCTGTTGGGTCATATATATTTGCATGTCCGTTGATGCATCTGCCCTGTTCATACATCCACACCTGATGGCCTGTTGCCATCAATTAACCCTGCATGTTGTTGGACTGTGTATTTCTGTTCAAATTATGCATGTGTTATGCACGCTGTTCAATGGTGTGAATATCTGGGTGTTTGGTTAATGGGAATACTAATGCATGCTGTTACAACTAATTGTGAATGGTATTATATGTCACTAACCCAAACTGTCATGACATAATGCAAAACATAGGACGACAGGGAAGGCGGGTTCCAGCGGACCCACCTCTCCCACCTCAGCTGGCAAGTGCACCTGGCACTAGTGCCGAGTCTGGACCCTCCTCCGGTGGCTCTGTGCCACTTGCAGGTGGAAGCGCTGCAGGGGATGGGGCTCGCCCCCCCTCTGCAAGTGTGGCCAGAGGAGAACCACCACTTACCCTCCGTAGCATCCGGACTGTGGTGCGTAGGGAGATTTGGGACTCTGTTCTCGAGCCCCTACGCCAGCTTGAGGCACAGGTGGCACAACTAACGGGCATGCCTGTTGTCCCGCCTACACAGCCCCCAGCACAGCCCCGTTCTGGGCAGTGAAGGAACAGTGGCAACTGCCTATGGGTGGGGATATCAGTTCCACTGTTGCCATCTGTGGGCTCATGGGCTCTGGAAATCCAAACCTCCATCCCCGTCAATTGAGTAACCCCCCCACACGTGTCATACACTGCCCCTGTATGCGTCTTGTTTGTCTTGTCTGTTTACCTACCCAACCTACCTCCCCAGCTGTACCGACTTCCTTCACCTGACATACCACTCTCACCTGAAAAAAAAAAAAAAAAAAGGGCACTCTGTACCCACAAAAAAATTACGCCCCATACATAGCTGCCCATTCCGCACATGTCTGCTGGACATGGAACCTATCAATTACAATTGGCTGTACAAGTATTATTGTTGTCCTGACACCTCTCTCAGGGGTGGAAGGTTTCAAATGTCACACCAAATTACATACATATGCACAGCTGTTGCTGATGAAGAAATGGGCAGCTATGGGCCTTACCTACATCCCTCCTGCACATCCCAAGCTTGTTTCCCTACTGTCTTACCCTCTTTGTGACCCCTTTGTCACCACTTTCCTGTCTCCCCATTTTCTTTTCTTTCAAAGAAAATAGCGTGGGTGTGCGCAAGAGTAAGCACGTTTAAGCGGTTGTAAGCGGGTGTGCGCGGAGCTAACCGCCAGTGCGCATGCGTGAGCTCCACGCAAACCAGCGCTAACCTGGTTACAACTCCTTAAAAGTGCCTTAGTCACTTTGATTGACAGGTCCTGTACTCAGTTCAAAAGCAAAATAAAATCCCACTGTCAGTCCCGAACCCAGGACCTTGGAAACAGTAGTCTGCATGACTTACCACTAAGCCATGACTCTTATACAAGAACATTGTGCTAAAATAAATATATCATGTAATAGTAGGAATGAATGTAAAGGGAATATAGATGTGTAGTACACAAAGCATGCCATTTAGAATTACTATCAAAACTAGTGGATTTCCATAATAGTAGTGTGTGAACAGAAACAGCCATGCTAGTTGGAAGCTAGTAGGTAATAATGTCACTATAGCACCTTGCAAGCCACACACATACTCACAGCAGGATAATCACTGGCCATACCCCACAACCTCTTACAGGAACACATCTGGACCAAGTAATAAAATATGTGGAGCAAAGGCCCAAAACCAGGGACACATTACAAATAATGTTACAACAAACGCAGACAGTTCAGAGAGTAACAGGGTCTGCACTTTGTGGGATGTTTGGAAGGGTATGCAGTCTGAAACTTGAATGTTTGTCACCATATTCTGACTTGAGCCCAGAGTGATTTGCCAGAAAAAGGTGTGCATGAGATATTGACCAAAATATGAGGCAGAAATGTGGACAACCTGCAAATATCTGTACACATGACGAGTCTAACACCACCATATTTGAATAGTTAAGAGCCTAGACATAGCAACAGTGAATGACTTACAGGGATGCCCCACAGACTCCATGTGAAATGTACAAACAGTAGGCAGAAAGGTGTAACACATGCAATGGTAACTATGAAGTTCTGAAAGTATTCATCCCTTGCATGGCAGAAAAAGTGTAGTAATACATATGCTCATGCTAACCCACAGTCACAACTGCAGCATACCAGACATTTTAATGGGTGTACCCCACTGATATGTACCATTCCATGAGGCGCATAACAGATGAACCTGAAAGTCTCTGGGGCCTGCTCAGCAACATACTCAAATACCCTAATAGATGTCAAGGCCCACACCATGGCCAGACCACACTGCATGCTGTAACACCCTAGCAGATATAGCAAGCATTCCAAGGTGTGAATGTACATGGAAAATAGGAAAGTTCAGCAACACACTACAGTCAGGACACCTAGCAGGCATACAAGTAGTGACTGTAAAGGGCAACTATTGAAGCCTTAGCAACAAAGTGCAAGCAAAAGTGAAAGGAAAGCACACACACACACATTAACAGTAGTAGTAGTTGTAGGTGTCAGTGTACATACACAGTTAGTACAGGAAACTGGAGAAATGAATGGAGGAATGTTAATCTACAACACACCTGGAAATATGAGAGAGATACCAACCTTTACACTCACAGAACATTGTCCACAGCATAACAGCATGGTCCCTGCCCTTAAAATCTGAAAGGGCTACGCCTATCTCACATACCTTTTATAGCACTGTTCTGAAATCACAGTGAGAACTGCAATCAGTACACAACTGGCTGCATGCAATTAGCAAATGCTGGCTAACAATTGGTGCAGAGGCCATCACATGGGCATATGCAGATACCTACAAAAGTATGCTGTACTCCCAGTCCACACATGCAATACTTTCATTGCACCCTGAGAAGGACGTGAGAGACAGACAGACAGAGAGAGAGAGAGACAGAGACAGAGAAAATTGCAATTAAGCAGACACAAACAAATTGTTCAGCGACAGCCACCTGAATGCTGACAACTGGGAAGTGGAGCAGCAGGACAGAGAACCAGACGGCAACACAAGCAGCTGTGACAAACACAGGTAATGTAAAGTAATACTATAAAGGTCTACATACTGTGAACCCTCCATATGTGTCATTGGTCTGTATCCATATGTATATGAAGATGTGTAAAGGGCAGGGGACATACAGCAACTATCAGTGAAGGCTGTACATACATTTGTATGTGAGAGCATCTATGTGCACATATCAATGTTGGTTGATTGTAGGTTGTAGTGCCATGTACAAAGTAGGTTTCACAGTTATGTATGTTTAGCAGTATGTTAGTGTGTGTATACAGTATGGTAGACAAACATGTTGATATACCTGTCTAACATATGGATACGTATGTATGTCAACATATGTATGTGTATATATATATATATATATATATATATATATATATATATATATATATATATATATGCATATATGTATACATACATAGAGAGAGAGATGTAGGAATACATAGACACATGTAGATAGAATATTGTACAAACATATATATGTAATGCACACATACAGATATAGATATATGTAGATACATATACATAGACAGACTGATCTGACTATCTACAGGTATGACTGTATATGACGACCTTCAACACAGCCTGTCCCACCCCCTCTGTCACTCTCACCCCCTCTGTGTCCCCCTTCTCCACATCTATAGCAATATATGTACATCAATATATATATATATGTGTATATGTATACAGACATATATATATATATATATATATATATATATATATATACATATAGATATATCTATACACATATATATATATATATATAGAGAGAGAGAGAGATGTATATAAATTCTGAGTGAGGCACATGTGTACAGATGTATTGCAACAGGTGCCTGGTGACAAAGGCATGGAGTGAACACCAGTGTCAAAACCGGAGTACCATACCACATTCCAAATCACCTACACCAGTAACCACCAGATATGTGATTGGCTGCCCACCACTGCATGTGTCAGAGGTGAACAGGGTCATAAATGTGTACAATAGTGGCCCCAATGATATTCACAGTGGCACACTATCCCTGGAATACCTGCACATGGTATGTGTCAGCGGACATGGTGTGTCAGCTATGGACATGTAGGTCGGTGTAGCCCTCCACACCACATAATGGATGCCATGGTATGGACCTCACATGACAGCTACAGATATGGAGAAGGACACAGTGACATGTACAACACTGTGATAATGCACTCAAACACATTACCAATGCACAGTGACTGACAACACCACAGAGTACACATATACTACCCACATAGAGGTTACCACTCCTGGATTTACATATGTAAGTCACACCCATGACAGATTTCCAACAACCATAGTAACACCTCACACCATCCACAACCTAAATGTCTGCTGTGTGTCATCCGTGCCACTGCAATAGAGTGCACATGTGGAGGTAAAAGTTCCTACCCACAGATAACACATACCCTGCAATAAACCACACAGTGTTAAGAAGCAAGACTCCCCATGAGTACATGTCACACATACCCCTGCTGAATGTTAGTCAGATAGGTAATATGCCATATGAGTCACCCTGTGTAACTGTGTGACAGCAGCAGGTACCATCACACCACATGTGTCACAATGGTCAGGGTAGCAGAACAGCACGCTGCTGTAGTCCCAGGGGCAATAGCATATTGTATAGTATTGTACTGTAATGTAATGTATTGTGTTGTATTGGTATGTTGAGGTGCCTCCTTCGTGGAGTGGAACCACTGCTGCTGTGCGCCAGTGTACAGGTACATATCCTGTAGTCAGGCTAGTGTTACATAGCACTTCTATATGTGTGTTTAGCTCCTGTCAGAGTTTATGTAGCATGCAACTGGGGATACCATCAGGTCCCATTCATGTTGTGTATTCTGCTGTCCTGAGGGTGGCTCTCACCTGGACATCTGTGATGACAGGGAGGTTACAGTCAGCTGGGATAACTATGTCTTAATTTGGGAGAGGGGGGGGTGACACCTGCACTGAACCTGTCTGCCACAATGTTGTCAATATCTGTGGTGTCAGTGAAATATGTGTTGTTGTGTACTAACTATGGGCACAGAGGATGGATCCTGACCAGGTTGCTAACATAACTGAAGAAGGCCTTCTGGTTATCTGTAGTGCCCTCTTGATTTCCCTCTCAAAGTTGCCCATGGATGTTTGTATGATGGAAAATAGATCCTTACTAGTGCTGCTCAGACATGCCCTCCCTTTATGGAATTATGCTCTGTCTTGCAGTAGCTTCCATCTTCTGTAATACAATCTGTCTATGGCTGGGGTCCACCAGACAGGATGCTGTCCCTTTGTGGAGAGTGTCTTGGTCATATATGGGATTGCATGATCCATGCATTCTCGGAGATGTCTGTAGAAAGCAATTGTGTAGGGGTCAGCATTGTGGGTTGTATCTGCCACTGGCCCAGTGGGCTGAAAGGATACCATGTCACTGTTACAAAGTGTAAAGTTTGCATCTGTAATGTTATTCACTATAGTCGTTTGTGCTGGTGGTGGAGGTGGGATATGTATATCCAGGGCAATCAGTGTGTGGTCAGCTCACAGTAGTTGATGATGTAGGCCATACAGTACCTAGATACAAACCCCAGAGTGAGGAGGTGCTCTTGACCTGAATCAGTGTTCTGACTGCTGGGGTTTGGTAGTATGTCGTATGGAGTGTGCCAGGTACTGTTGCACAGTTACTGGCTGAGCACTGATACCTGGCCATTTACATGTGTATCCACCAATAGACAGACAGATGCTACATATGTGAGATATGTTGTATCATAACAGTCGAGTAGCATGTGTAGTATGTGTGCCAAATTCTGCTGACATATATTGCTGATATCAGGTTATTTTCTTTCTCAGGTACATGGCCCACCCGCGGAATCCCACTTACTCCACAGCTGAGGATGAGGAGATACACCAGAGCCTGGTGCGGGATTATGCAATACTCTTTTCCCGCACCAGCCAGAATCAGCAGGAGAGTGCTGCACTGTGGCAAGACCTTGTCCGTCGGGTAAATGACATAGGCACGCATAATAGGATATATGAGCAGGTACGACATCACTGCAGTGATTTAATCAGACATGTCCGTCAGCGTGCATCGGATATCCACAGGCAACAGGTCGCCACAGGTGGTGGGGTGGCTACACAACCCCACTCACCAGACTGGAGGGACTACTCATGAGTGTAGTGGCTCCAGTCCGCCAGCAACAACAACAGCAGCAGACATGCATTATGATGGAGGCTGGAGCCACGCAGCAGCAAGACAGTGAACGTGCAGGTAATATGCCATATGTATAGTTGACTGTTGTGTACACTGGTAGTTAATGCATGTGTGAGATGTGTCCTTGGTTTGTAGCTGTCACCATAGTATTTAATGTGCAAGTGTGATATCCTCAATATTAGCAGCTGACCTGTGAAAGGAGACTGTTGTACTACTGACCTGTATCATACTCAGTAACAATGGCACAGTTGTGCCCACTGACATTAGTTTCTTCACGTCTGCAGGTCCCTCTGGTATAACAGCAATGCAGCCTATCCATGCTGGTGAGTGTGTATTAACAATTCCTGTAATAGTCTTGATAGTAATAGCTCACTTAGTAGTGCTCTTTGTATGCATGTAGGTGTGTCTGTGTCTGTGTGTTGATATCACGCATATTGAGTACTGTACAATTGTGTGAAACTGTGTGCATGTGTGCATGTGTGCATGTGTGCACGTGTGCATGTGTGCACCTGTGCATGTGTGCATGTGTGCACCTGTGCATGTGTGCATGTGTGCACCTGTGCACCTGTGCATGTGTGCATGTGTGCATGTGTGCACCTGTGCATGTGTGCATGTGTACATGTGTGCACCTGTGCATGTGTGCACCTGTGCATGTGTGCATGTGTACATGTGCACCTGTGCATGTGTGCATGTGTGCATGTGTGCACCTGTGCATGTGTGCACCTGTGCACCTGTGCATGTGTGCATGTGTACATGTGTGCACCTGTGCATGTGTGCATGTGTGCACCTGTGCATGTGTGCATGTGTGCATCACTGGTAATGTGTAGACATTGTAAACTGTGTTTCCTGTTTCCCTCCCACAGGTTCTGGTGCTGCTCTGGTGTCATGTAGCAGGGAACCTGAATCAGGTGCCGTGGGTACTAATAATGATGACATCTGTGTAATGGCACAGGAAAGTATGCCAGGGTCCGCCATTGGTCAGCCGATTGACAGTACACAGCTGTCGACCCCATCAATGCGCACAGTTATCCTGCCAATACACCCTTTGTCACCAATGTCCCTAGGTGATGGACAGCATACAGTGGGCATTGACCAGGGTAATGTGGTATCTGTGGCACATGCCTCTCCACACAGCAGCCATGGGCATGGCCCAGAGATGGTACCACACAGACAGATGTCCAGGGGTTCTCGTGGGAGCATCCGTGGGCGTATTGCCCCTGTCAAGACGTGTCAGCTATGTTTCGGGCTGTCATGCAGGCACAGTCACGTATGGAATGGTACACCAGACAGGGTCTGCGGGAGCTGACAGCATGTCACACAGCCATGACTAACAGTATGCGTGACATTGCGGCTGCCATCCGTGATTTCACCGATGTCATAGACAGACGTTGTGGGGACATATTAGACTGGTTCCACAACGGCACGTCCATGAGCCAGGGTGATGGTGGGCGGTTGAGGCATCGACGTGGCAGTATGCCAGCAACAGCAGCAGCTGGCAGTCGTAGCCGACGACAACAGGGCCGCGGCTGCCCCCGTAGTGCCAGCAGCAGCCCCAGCAATGCTGGGTCTGTGCTGTCATCAGACCGCCCCAGGAGACCACGTGCCCGTGGCTCTGGCCGGGCCTGACAGGGATCTGTGTCCAGTCAATGAACACCTGCTTCTGATGACAGTACCCAGTCTGGGTTGGTACTGGATATGGTCCGTAACACCCCTACAAGGCACAGGTACCGTGTCCGTGGCCAGAGACACTGATCTGTATGACCTGGCAGGTACAGTCTGTGGCTGTCCACAAACACCAGTATATGGCAGCCATGAGGTGGAACTGTGTGCATCCATACACACATGCGAATTGACAACACCTAGGGCTACCACATACACGCACACACTGCATCAATATTGCCCCACCTTCTACAGCTGTCCCTCACCAACACACATACACATACATGTCAATTGGTGGTATCGGTGGCTGACTCAGGCATACCAAGTTCACACCCTGTACATATGATGAAACTGTGCCACCTCCTGCAATCTGTAACGACTGTGCAGGTACAGGTTAACATGTTGCTGATGCACAGGGTGACCACATATATGTGTAGTAATAGTATCATGTTGTTAACAGTACTGTGTGCTGAATTAATTGTGGATATATCACAGCATGCCTGATGCAGTAAGTGTGTGATTGTCATGTCCTGTTGTCTACACCCATGGTAAGTACCATAGTGTATCATCTGCACATGTTGGCATACTGGTGGTAATGATGTCAACAGAAGGCTACATACATAAGTAGCACAGGGGATAAGGTAATGAATGTAGTAATACGCAATGATGGACATGTAAATTGCAAGTGGCATATTGCCCACACTGGACTCTGCAATGCAGATGTTTGAGGATGTTGATATGTGTGCAGTACTACACGACTGGTACAGGACACACAGGAGCACCCTAGCACTGCATGCTCACATCTCATACCATGCTAGACAGCCCCAACACACAAAACTAACTGTCACAGGAGGGAGAGTCCCCATATATGTCAGGGATACTGTGGTGGCAGGCCAGGTAGCATACATCCTACTAAGTATGGAACCACTGAGTGAAGGCTCAGTGTCTGTTATTTGACATGTGTATTACTGCAGGTATGAGCACATGGGTTTCCATCCAGTTATTGTACATCCTGACAGTACATGGTCTGTACACTTGTGTGCACTGAGACTGGACCCTAGCCATCTGACCCGTGTATTTCCATGTGCATGTGCATAGTGCCTGCATATTTGCAGTGTTACCTACTGGAACTGGTACAGCTTGTTTGTTGTACAATGGACTACATGCAGCCCTGTTTACTGTAGCTTTGTTTGCATGCATGTTTGCGTGCAAGTACCCTGGAATACTGATCACACCTGCAATGCATAGTTATAGAGCTTCTGTGGACTCCTAGTGCCCTCTGCATAGCTTACTATATGTATGTCCATGTCCCACTTGACAGGATGTCACTGTTTGTCCTGTTCACATGTACATTGCCTGTGACACAGTGCATATGACTTACCTGGCATGTGTCCACGTGAGCAGTCATATATGCTACTGCTAACTAATCACAGGCACTACACCTTCACATATTCATCTTCTGTTGAACTACCTGCTTCGCTAGGGACGGCCTGCACCTGTCACCCCTGGGCTTTCAGATATTGGCAAAGGCTCTTGCTACCCCCATAGTGCCTATGTTAGGCAAGGCTCAAATGACAAACCCACATTCATAGGTATCACAAGGGATAAGAAACTAAGAGTAATGCTACCCAACGCCAGAAGTCTAAACCTCCAGATGCATGCACCCAAAACACTCCTTGGCATGAAGAACATCGATATCTGTGCAGTAACAGATGCCTGGTTCAGGGCTACTGAGAGCACACCAGCACTACCAGGTTTAACCTGGTTGATTTCTTTGAAACAGTCACCAAGGCCATTGACGAGGGGAAGGTGGTTCACACAGCCTACCTGGACCTCGCAAAAGCCTTCACAACAATACCCCACTTGGGCATTCTAGAGAAGCTCACCAGCTTAAATATAAGCCCCTATGTCACTAGATGAATTGCACGGTGGCTCAAGGACAGAACCCACATGGTTAGAATTGCTGGAGCCACGCCAGACTCCAAACCAGTTACGAATTGTGTCCCACAAGGCTCAGTCCTGGGACCTCTCTTGTTTGGTATATATTTATTGGAGGTACAGGCCAACACGGATGGACTGTGGCTGACCAAATATGCAGATGACTGCGAACTGACCACCATAATCGACTCTCCAGCCGACACAAGCATCTTCCAAAGGGGCATCATAGAAACAGACAACTTGTGCCAGAGCCATGGCCTTCAGCTGAACAGTGTTTAGAAAGGGAAATGTGCATCCTATAGTCTGTTCACCTAGTTGCCAAAAGGGACATTTTCCTCACACACACTAACCCCCCCTCAGCCAAAAACACACACTTGCCAATTGCAGGATTCAAACCCCTATCTGACTATGTTATGACACTCAAGAAGGACACATTAGCAGAGTGCGCTATTTACATTACTGGGAGATTTTCCTTCTCTTGCTTTACTTATAGGGTGCTGACATCATCAGTGTTTAGAAAGGGAAATGTGCATCCTGTAGTCTGTTCTCCTAGTTGCCAAAAGGGACATTTCCCTCACACACAATTACCCCCCTCAGCCAAACACACACACTTGCAGGATTCAAATCCCTACCTAACTATATTATGATATTTGAGATGTACGCATTAGCAGAGCGTGCTATTCACATTACTGGGAGGTTTCTCTTATCTTGCTGTACTTATAGGGTGCTGACATCATCAGTGTTTAGAAAGGGAAATGTGCATCCTGTAGTCTGTTCTCCTAGTTGCCAAAAGGGACATTTTCCTCACACACAATTATACACACACTAACCCCCCTCAGCCAAACACACACACTTGCCATTTGCAGGATTCAAACCCCTACCTAACTATATTACGACACTTGAGACGGACGTATTAGCAGAGCACGCTATTCGCATTATTGGGAGGTTTCCCTTCTCTTGCTGTACTTATAGGGTGCTGACATCATCAGTGTTTAGAAAGGGAAATGTGCATCCTGTAGTCTGTTCAACTAGTTGCCAAAAGGGACATTTTCCTCACACACACTAACCCCCCCTCAGCCAAAAACCCACACTTGCCTATTGCAGGATTCAAACCCCTATCTTATGATACTCGAGACTGACACATTAGCAGAGTGTGCTATTCGCATTACTGGGAAGTTTCCCTTCTCTTGCTGTACTTATAGGGTGCTGACATCATCAGCGTTTAGAAAGGGAAATGTGCATCCTGTAGTCTGTTCTCCTAGTTGCCAAAAGGGACATTTCCCTCACACACACTAATCCCCCTCAGACAAACACACACACTTGCCATTTGCAGGATTCAAACCCCTACCCAACTATGTTATGACACTTGAGACAGACGCATTAGCGGAGCGTGCTATTCGCATTACTGGGAGGTTTCTCTTCTCTTGCTGTACTTATAGGGTGCTGACATCATCAGTGTTTAGAAAGGGAAATGTGCATCCTGTAGTCTGTTCTCCTAGTTGCCAAAAGGGACATTTTCCTCACACACTAACCCCCCTCAGCCAAACACACACACTTGCCATTTGCAGGATTCAAACCCCTACCTAACTATATTATGACACTTGAGACGGACATATTAGCAGAGCACGCTATTCGCATTATTGGAAGGTTTCCCTTCTCTTGCTGTACTTATAGGGTGCTGACATCATCAGTGTTTAGAAAGGGAAATGTGCATCCTGTAGTCTGTTCAACTAGTTGCCAAAAGGGACATTTTCCTCACACACACTAACCCCCCTCAGCCAAAAACACACACTTGCCTATTGCAGGATTCAAACCCCTATCTTACGATACTCGAGACTGACACATTAGCAGAGTGTGCTATTCGCATTACTGGGAGGTTTCCCTTCTCTTGCTGTACTTATAGGGTGCTGACATCACCAGTGTTTAGAAAGGGAAATTTGCATCCTGTAGTCTGTTCACCTAGTTGCCAAAAGGGACATTGTCCTCACACACACTAACCCCCCTCAGCCAAAAACACACACTTGCCATTTGCAGGATTCAAACCCCTATCTGGCTATGTTATGACACTTGAGATGGACACATTAGCAGAGTGTGCTATTCGCATTACTGGGAGGTTTCCCTTCTCTTGCTGTACTTATAGGGTGCTGACATCATCAGCGTTTAGAAAGGGAAATGTGCATCCTGTAGTCAGTTCTCCTAGTTGCCAAAAGGGGCATTTCCCTCACACACACTAATCCCCCTCAGACAAACACACACACTTGCCATTTGCAGGATTCAAACCCCTACCTAACTATGTTATGACACTTGAGACAGACGCATCTGCAGAGCACGCTATTCGCATTACTGGGAGGTTTTTCTTCTCCTGCTGTACTTATAGAGTGCTGACATCATCGGTGTTTAGAAAGGGGAATGTGCATCCTGTAGTGTGTTTTCCCAGTTGCAAAAGGGACATTTCTCTCCCACAGACTTACACACACACCAACCCCACTCACTCACACACACACTGAGCATTTGCAGGATTCAAACCCCTACCTAACTATGTTATGACACTTGTGATGGACACATTAGCGGAGCGCGCTACTCACATTACTGGGAGGTTTCTTTTCTCCTGCTGTACTTATAGGGTGCTGACATCATCGGTGTTTAGAAAGGGGAATGTGCATCCTGTGGGGAGGCAGACACCAAGCACACTCTGGCTAAGCTGTCATTCCCTAGGGCAAACAGCCTAGTGTTGACCTCTACACCCATATGTTTAATTGTCAAATGCACATTATTTGTTGCTGATAGACTGTTTGCACATCTTTATTGCCATAGCATTCCCTGTTTGTATGAACAACTTGTGCATCTGTGGAAGATGTTTGCATATGGGAGGGATCCACTATATCACGTATGTCTCTATAGTCATTTAACTGTGTGCACTGGGCAGACTGCTGTAATGTGGTTGGTTCCTGGAATAACACATAAAAATACCAGATATGTGTGTCCAACTGCTAAACTGAGATTTGGCCTGAAGTGTGTGAGCATGCCCAGTTCAGCCTTCCCATGGCATGTTGTCTGACATATGTCTTATTTATCAAAGTGTGTGAGCATGCCCAGTGTGAGCATTCCATATGTTGGACTCTGCAGCCCACCACATTTGTGGATGAGTGTGAACTTCAACAAATATCACCCGTTTATGGTTGTGTGTTGTGTGTCATGTTGTGTAGTTACTGTACAACTGCTTTGTGTGTGAACACAACAGGATTATACTGTGCCTGCAGTGTTTGCATGGGATACTTTGCATACAGTTGTCAACATCCTTTCACACTGACGTAACACTGTAGTACTGTATAGTGTACTGGTAGTACTTTGACTGTGGTGGACAGTATCCAGGGCTTTAGTGCTATCACTGCTTTACATTTCGATAGTGAGCACGACAGCCTGGTTAGGGGCCAGTTGTGTACATCTGACCATGTTGCATTCTGTTCAGATATGAACTATTTAAACCAGGCTTGTCCAACATTGGTAGTGTATTCCACAACATAGGTGTACATTTGCAAACACTAGCGATGTGCCCTAGTCCATGTCTAATGCTAGTTGGAGAGTGTGTTTGTCCTTCAACACACATTGTAAGTGGAGTTTGCCATGACATATGTCATGGTTAGTATACTGTGCCTCTGTCTACCTGTGACATGACAGTGATACCCAGGATAAAGCTACCATCTCCCATCCACTCATCAAGATTCCTACTGAGGAAGATTGATAAGTGACTCTATGGGTAGCCTGTACTGGGAGTTCACTCATGGGTGGGGGTGGCTTCTGTGTTATGGATCATGCAGCACAGCTTGGCCTATGTAAGTCAGTGCTGGGGTTCAGGTCTCTCATGTGCATAGCTCACTGCCATTCAGATTGTACAAGGTGCAGCATGTTTATTGATACCAGCAACACAGGCAACACATAGCATCTGTGCAAGCTCTTTGATACTCCTGGTGAGGTACTGTTGGGGACTTTACGGTTAATGGAGGTGTCTGCTGAGGTACATCCCACAGGGGCTATTGTAGTCAATTGTACCGCTGATGAAGGATGACTGCAGAGCCACAATGACCTCCCCTTATCTAGATCTGACAACCTTCATGATTAGGTGGGTATATGGTATGTTTCTGTAAACACTACAGCACATGTTTGTCCAATGCAGGATATCTATCACCTTGTGTCCCCAGGTCTCTCATTACATGTTAACTACATAATGGGTTAACACCTATGTGGTAATTGGTGGGCACTTACTGTATATCCACGGGGGTTGACTATACACTTTTCTGCAATTAGCTTGCTGACATGGCTATGGCACCAGTTGTCTGTTTCTATGTGGCCCTTTTGTGGGATGCTTGTGTCAGCTGGTGGATCATATGTGGTGAGCAGTTTGTAGTCCTCTGCAAACATGTTCGGACACAGTCCTTCCATGTTTGCCTGTACGTATGGGACATATATACCAGATGAGGGAGATCCCAGGACCAAGCCTTGTGGGATGCCAGTTATATCTGGTTTGTAGTCTGACATGGCTGCAGCATGTCTGACCATGTCTGTTCTGTCCTTGGTCTGGTTTGCAACCCTCTACTGACATAGGGGTTTATATTTAAGCTGGTGAGCTTATCTATAATGAACACGTAGGGTATTGTATAGAAGCCTTTGCAAGGTCCAGCTACGCTGTGTGGACCATATTGCCCTCATCAATGACCTTAATGACTGTTTCAATTGAGTCAAACATGTTTAGGGGCAGGATCTGCACTTAAGAAAGCCACACTGGGTAGGGTCCGGTGTCAGTAGGTCCCCAATATCTTTATATCTGTGGTACATGCTGATCCTTTCCATAGCTGTGCAGACCGAGCTTCTCAGGATTCTGGGGTAGTAGTTTTCAGTATCCATTCAGGCAACGCCTTTGTTGAGAAGGACCACTGTTGTTGTACACTGCTCTTTGGGTACATATTCTGTGATAAGGCTGACATTGAGCAGTAGTGTGATTTGGCATTCCATTCATCTTGGAGTCCATGTTGCACTAAGCCCAGGACACCATCTCATACCATTGCTGCTGGGTGTTTTGCTTTGTAGATGCTGGCTGTTACCTCAGCATCTGCAATGTCAGGGGGCCAGCAGTCTGCTGGGATAGATATTCTGCATTTGGGGGGGGGGGTTTGCACTGCACCTGTCAGGATGTATGTTGGCAATATGTGTGTGTGTTTGTGATATTTGTGTGATTCAGAGCATATCTG
Source organism: Protopterus annectens (assembly GCF_019279795.1). NCBI lineage: Eukaryota > Metazoa > Chordata > Ceratodontiformes > Protopteridae > Protopterus > Protopterus annectens. Next base: position 227,105,631 of record NC_056740.1, read on the forward strand.
TGAATTCCCAACATGGTTCCTACCATCAGTTGTGAAAGCCTTGGGATTATCCTTAGTGTCCTGTACAATTTGTATCTTCATAGGTTCATACTAGGCTATCCACCCTAGGGCATTTGTTAGCCTAGCCAGAGTGTGTGTGGCTTTTGCCACCTCTTGCTATGTGAATATTATGGCCATTTATGATTTGCTTTGCTGCGCCTCTGTCTGGACATGACACAGTGAAGACCCCCAGTGTAACTCTACAATCATCCATCCACTTGGCAAGATTCCTGTTGAAGAGTGTCAGTGAGGGGCTCTGCCTAACATGGAGTGGGATTCTGGTCCAGGGTGTGGGGAGACTCTGGATTATGTATCTGCCCCACCAGCACATCCTATTTCATTATTTGTTGAGGTTGACATCTCTCACTCTCACAGCTCCGATGGCTTTGAGTTTTCTGGGGTGGAGCATGTCCATTACTCCTGTGTTGGGCATGGCCTTCTACAACAGGCATGCAATGCCTCTGTGTAGGCAGTATGTGACTGCATTCAGCTAGGGTGTCTACAGTCAGGCAGCATATGACATATATTTGAGACCCTTTATCCTCTTGGTGAGGTACCTTTGAGGTCTTTCTAACTGCTGCAGGTGTCAGGTAAGGTACATCCCATATGAGGCATTGTACTAGATTATGGGTGTGATAAGAGAACAGTATAGGGGCACAATGACCTCTGTTGACGTAGATGTGAATCCTTTCCTGATACAGTGTCAAATGTAGACAGTCTTCCTAGCCACATTGGCAATGTGGGTGTCACATAACAGGTTACTGTCCACTTGGGTCCCTGGTTACTCCTTCCATACATAATGGTTTACCACCTATGTGGTAATTTGTGGTTCCTTGTTTGGTATTTGGTGGGATATTCATACTGTCCAGTGTCTTCAGGACGGCTGGGTGGGGTTCCTGTGTGTGAGAGTGTGGTCTGCAGCATGCTACAGACTGTACAGCAGTCTTGCCTACAGTTAGTTGCACATGGGTGGACTCCAATGCCTTGTGCATTGTCAGTTACCTGGACGTATGGGTGACTGTGCTGAATATGGATACTCACCCTCCTTTTATGTTTTGTTCCAGGTTTTGGGGCCATGACACATGATATGTGGTATAACCTGGTAGTGCTGGTGTGCTGTCAGGAGGCTTGCAGCAGGTTTCTGTCACTGCACAGACATCGATGTTCTCCATACTGGGGATGGCCTTGGGAGCATGCATATTGGGGTTTACACATCTGGCATTGGTCAGCATTACCCTTATGTTTCTTTCCACTTATGTTTTCTAGGGTGGTGGGTCAGTCTTTTCAGCCTTGCCTACAAAAGGCTCTATGGAGGTGGCAAAGGCCTTATCCAATATCCAGATGCCCAGGGGTAACAGGTGCAAGCCATCCCAAGAACAGCTGCGTGGCTTGTCAAGCATGACATCCCAAGCAGACAGACATTGGATCCCCTTGGAATGACACCAGTAAGTGTGCCACTTGCTATGACTGATCATTCCGTGATTGTACTGTGGCATTATTCTTGGTAAGGGTAGGATGCTGCAAACGGTGAGTGTCATACCAGCCTGGACTACATAAGCAGAGAGCTCATCTATGTCTCTTTTCATGTAGTCTAGGGAGGTACATCTCAGGTCATTCACACCAGCATGGACTATGACTGCATCATATTTCTACTTGCTTGGAGTGACCTGCATACTTCTGTTATGTGGCGTATTGTGGCAGCCTACAGGCAGCTTACTGTACCCTTTCCCTTGTTTAGTCTCGTGTGCGGGACAGCAGTGTGTCTGACTATGGAGTCACCTATTACAATTGTATCAGGCATGTTGTTTCTCCTTCTGGCCTGTGACTGTTTGGCACACCAGCTTTGTGTACTATGTGTTGCATGTGCTATGTTTGGAGGTTGTTTGATTGGGTGTCTGCTTTAGAGGCCTCTGTTGGTGTGCTGTGTTTGTAATTTGAATGTTTTTCTGTGTTTATGTGTTTGGTTTGCAGTTGTGATAGGTCTATGTGGGACTGTGTTTGTGGTGTGTGTGGTTACCTTCTCCTCCTGACTAGTTTTGGGAGTACTGAGTTGAGGGAGCTCAGCCTCCAGTTTGGATAGATGGTTGCATCTCTCACATATATTTGTATTTCTTGGGTGGAGTTGGGGTTGTCTGTGTACTTGGGGCAGGTGTAACATTGCCTCAGGATTCACAGATTCAACTTGTTGTGGCTGGCCTTAGTGGATTGTATGTGTGGACAGATTTTATTGCCATACTACTGATCAGTGATTACTTCATTGTTTATGTTTGCTCTATCATGTAGTAGCTTCCTCATTCTCTTGCATGGTTTGGTTATGGCTGGTGTCCACCATGCCAGATGCCTGCGTGTATGGCATTGTGTCTTGTTTTAATTTAGGATTGCATAATCCAAGCATTCCTGGCAGTGTTCATGGAATGGCTGTATTACAGGTTCTGAGGTGTGGCCCATATTTTGCACCTGCACAGGACCTTTAATGGATTCCACATCAGTTTGGAGGAGTGCAAATATTGCTTTACACATGTTTTCCACTGTGGTTTTCTGGCCAGGGACTGTGGTCAGGATTTGTATATCCAGTGTGATTACTCTATGGTCTGGTTTTACCAGTGAGCAATACACTTCTCGTCTTGCCATCCAGTACCTATGTTGCTGATTATCACATCCAGTATGCTTACCCCTCTTGTGGGAGTGGTACGTTGTTCCTGGGCCTTTTGGTTTATGGATTCTATGAACTTTTGTCCTACACTGTTGGAGCTAGTATAATGCTCCCAGTCGATGTCTGGGTATTTTCAGTCACCCAATATAATGTGGTTTGGAGGACTTGATATATTAATGTATTCCAGCATAGGCCAGGTGCAGTTCCTCGTGTTGGGACAGTAGTCTGTAGCAGGCTATAAACTGGGGGGCAGTTTTAGCCACTGTTACTTGACCATGGCTAGTCCATGCTGCTTTTTGTTGTGGTACCAACATGGGGGTGTGGTTATCCTTGACAATTCTTGCTAGTCACCCTCCTTTTGTAGCTTGTTCCATGTTTTGAGGATATACAGCACAGTATGAGGTGTGACCTGGTAGTGTTAGGGTGCTGTTGTGAGCCTTGACCCAGTTTTCTGTTACAGCGCAGATATCAACATTCTCCATACTGGGTGAGTTTAGACTACATGCATCTTGCTGTTTCGACTTATTTCTTATCTTATTCTTATCCCTTCTGATACCTATGGAGATAGGTTTATGTTTTGAGCCTTACCTATTCAGGGCCTTACCTATTCAGGGCACACTGTGGGTAACAACAGCCTTTGCCAGTATCCATATGGCCTGCACTGATAGGTGCACGCCAGTCCTAGCAGGTGGAGCATCATGTCATGCTCAGCATGTCATCCCAGACTGGCACACATTGGATCCCCTTTGACTAACTGCGATACTTCAGTCAATTATTGCACTTGATCATCTCATTGTCATATTGTGGCATGATGCTTGGTGAGGGTATGATGTTAGTCAGGGTCCTCAGGTGTGCATATAGTACATGGTGTTACATTACTTAACACATGGCATTCATGCCTCAGGTGGTGCTGCAGGGCTGCCTCTGTTGGATGTGCATATTACACTTCCCTGTACATGTTTGAGAGCAGGTTGTGTCATGTTAGGCATCCCTGTTACTATATGAGTGAGTCAGAGAGGGGTATCATTCCCAGGGTTCCTACTGAGCCAGTGTATGTGCTATGCGTTGCCTCTTTGCCAGGGCATACTGGGCACGCCTCCTTCTGCCTACTGGGGCAGGCTCAGGTTGTTCCTCCTCCGAGTCACGCTCTGCCTGTGATGGCCTTGGCAATGGTGGGGGGCTGTTTGGCCCGGCCCTATGCTGGTCCTGTTGCAGCTGTTTTCGCAAGATCATATTATGTAGCATAGCACATACCATGACAATTTGGGTACATGTAGTTGGTGTGTACTGCAAGGCTCCACCAGATGTGTCCAGACACTGGAACCGTGACTTGAGCAGCCCAAACACACGCTCTATTACATTACGTGTTTGTGCGTTTGCCTCATTATGGCATTCCTGTTCAGGTGTGTGTGCGTTTCTGATGGGTGTCATCAGCCACGGCTCCAGTGCATAACCTGCATCCCCCACTAGGTGTCCGTGCGGGATGTCCCCATTGGCAAATGTTTGGTACAGCTGTGTCAAATGCCAGATGTGGGAATCATGGTAGCTCCGAGGACAGCCAGCACACACATTCATTATTATGCCCTGGGCATCACACATGACCTGGCAGTTGATGGAGGGGAAGCCCTTGCGGTTGATGTATGCCCTACCCCACTCACCGGCTGGTGCTTTGATGCATATGTGCGTGCAGTCTATTGCACCCACTACCTCAGGGTATTCCGCTATTTGCTGGAAGAGACGCATATTGCTGGCCAATACCTCACGGGCATTGGGGAAATATACATGATC
>NC_056740.1:227115110-227127610 GCF_019279795.1 Protopterus annectens
TTACACCTACTCCCAAAAAATAATCACCCATATATGCATCTGTGACAATTCACACACCTTCAAAACACAACTTCATTCTTACCTGTTTAATTCACAGGAAATGTAACTGCACTCTTCAACTCATACCTCCCAAGCTCTGCTCCTCCTTCTATCCTGGCTAACCTTCATACCTTCCTAATTTCTCTCATATATTTAGATTATAAATGCAACTAAACAGTAACATCCAGCCATCATGCTGTATGCCTGTCTATCTCTTGAAAAATGTTTAATAGTTTTGCTGTCTTTACTGAATGATACCTGTTTTGAATGTAATACTACCTGTTGATTGTTATACTAACTGTTGATTGTTATACTACCTGCTGATTGTTATACTACATGCTGATTGTTATACTACATGCTGATTGTTATACTACCTGCTGATTGTTATACTACCTGTTGGTTGTTATACTATCTGCTGGTTGTTATACTACCTGTTGGTTGTTATACTACCTGCTGCTTGTTATACGACCTGCTGATTGTTATACTACCTACTGATTGTTATATTACCTGTTGGTTGTTATACTACCTGCTGATTGTTATACTACCTGCTGATTGTTATACTACCTGCTGGTTGTTATACTACCTGTTGGTTGTTATACTACCTACTGATTGTTATACTACCTGCTGATTGTTATACTACCTGTTGGTTGTTATACTACCTGCTGATTGTTATACTACCTGTTGGTTGTTATACTACCTGCTGATTGTTATACTACCTGTTGGTTGTTATACTACCTGCTGATTGTTATACTACCTGTTGATTGTTATACTACCTGCTGATTGTTATACTACCTGCTGATTGTTATACTACCTGTTGGTTGTTATACTACCTGCTGATTGTTATACTACCTGTTGGTTGTTATACTACCTGCTGATTGTTATACTACCAGCTGATTCTTATACTACCTGTTGGTTGTTATACTACCTGCTGCTTGTTATACTACCTGCTGATTGTTATACTACCTGTTGGTTGTTATACTACCTGCTGATTGTTATACTACCTGTTGGTTGTTATACTACCTGATGATTGTTATACTACCAGCTGATTCTTATACTACCTGTTGGTTGTTATACTACCTGCTGATTCTTATACTACCTGCTGATTGTTATACTACCTGTTGATTGCAATGCAAATATTTTTCTTGTAATTCTCTATGTAATGTAACTTTGTATTGTGGAGCTTTTCTCCCAGGGCCTACACTGAAAATGGGCTCTCGAGCCCAGTGGACCTCCCCGGTCACTAAACTGGAATACATAAATAAATAAATAATTGTAAGGACAGTGAAAATAATAAGAATCATACTGATGTACTTCAACTTGCTGGTCCTAAACAATACACTGCCCCTAGACAAGCCACAGTGACATTATGTGTACTCTTCTCAGGTTTGGGTAGAAGTTAAAGAATTAATGGGGTGGGGTGGGGAGGCTGGCATAATGGTTAAGGTATTTATCTCACAGACACAAGCTGCATGGTATAATTATCACCTTTGAAGGGAAATTGGCTTGGCTTAAAATGGACTGCAAGCCATCTAGCCTAGTACTTACCTATAAACCGATACTTACCACACTGTCCATATCCTCTACAGAAGCAATAGCAACATCTTCTGGACAATTCAAAAAGCTGATTGTAAGAAAACTTAAAGTAATAATGACTGCACAGTCCCCATCTTCCCCTGCATACAAGCAACAATAACCATCTGTACATACCTTTAAGCAGGGTCAGTATTAGACTAGATAAGATTTATGCCAGAGGCCACTATTAAGCCCGTGTCAAAATCCACTTCTACAGGATGGTGTGTGAGGGTCAACAAGCACCAAAGGATTTGTCAATGAGGATGTTGCGTGATTTGTACTAGGCCTTATTTTTGAAAGATAATGAATTGCTTCTTTTTTTTGTATGTACCTAGCAATATTCTGCATGTCCATAGATAATCTGTCCTATTAGTATTTTTAATGCATGCACACAAACACACACACACACACACACACACACACACACACACACACACACACACACACACACACACACACACACACACACACTGCTTCTGAAAGCCAGGCCTGCCACAAGTTATACTGACTTTTCACACAAGCATATACATACTGACACTGTCACTGACAAGTCATGGCTAGCTCAAGATGCACAAGCACATACACATACACATGCACTGTATACCTACTTACAGGCAAACTGGAGGACCAGCAATTCACCTAAATCATACTTTTGGATCTTGGAGGAAAACAAAGCACATGGACAAAATCACACAGACAAAGGGCAGGCATGCAGAGTCCACACAAAAGAACAACAGCCAAGACTTCAACCATAGCTATTTGCTGTGAGATGGCAACACTATTTAGTGCACCAATGGACTAATGATCAGTTACTTTCACACATCCTACTTCAATCAGGCTACCAAAGAAAGCCACTTGGTGTGTGCAGTGCTGGCGCTTTTGACTGAAACTGAAAAAATCACAGCCAGCTTGTTACTCTTAGTTACAGTACAACCACCCAACCATCCCCACACTCAAATGCATACTACTATTGCAAAGCAAGACCAGTGACTGTTTAAACAGTCAAGCAACAACAGGGTCAATTGCTTTAATTCACAGAAATCTTCCACACCCATCCAATAATTATAGTCACTTCCATGTGTACCTCAAATGTGGCTAACCAATGCACAACTAATACTCAATCCCAACAAAACAAATTCATCCTATTTCACCCAACTAGATCCCCAAACCCCCCTCCTCTATTCAAAATCACCTCATCCAACAATACCATCATTAACCCAGTCTCTCACACCAAACTCGTGGGAGTAATAGATCAAAATATGAGCTTTGACATCCACATAAATCAAACAATTAAAAAAATTTACAAAAAACTTGGTTGCTTGTACAGGAGCAAACATTTCCTTACAAGCAAATCCAAGGTCTCCATTGCCAGAACTCACCTTCTCCTAAACTCTTATATACATCTCCCATCCTTACCCCACCTTCTCTCTAAACTCTTATATACATCTCCCATCCTTGCCTCACCTTCTCTCTAAAATCTTATATGCATCTCCCATCCTTACCTCACCTTCTTTCTAAGCTCTTATATACATCTCCCATCCTCACCTCACCTTCTCTCTAAACTCTTATATGCATCTCCCATCCTTACCAATCTCAAAAAAAAACAAACAATATAAACAAACTGGATAGCTGCTATAATAAAATAAAGTTTGCAACAAATGCCAGCTACAAATCCCATCATTGCCATGTCCAAAAACAACTCTCATGGCTAGAATCCCCCAACCAACTAATTTTTAACCAATTCTCCACGGCCCACCAAATACTCAACCAATCTGAAAAAACACCTGCTCTCAAAGGAGTACTTAGACACTATTCTCCTAACCGGACACTGTGCTCTAGCAACAAAACCCTATTAAACATTACTAAAAGTAGAAATAATGCTTTTGGCTCACTATACTCTTAACAGCATGGACAAAATCTGGAGCTCCCTACCTCCAGATATCAGATCCACCTCCAGCACCACCAACTTTAAGAAATTACTAAAAACTCATCTAACCCCCCCCCCCCCCCACACACACACACACAAAATAAAACATAAGTCTAGAACTAGAACATGTCTTCTGTTATCAAAATATTAGACTTGCACATATGGCACCCTACCCCACACTTTTGTAATCAGAAAAATTATTAAATACCAAGGGGCTTGGATATAAAATAGCAAAGAAAAAAAAACTGAAATGAACAGTGGACATAATTCAAATATCCAAATCTCAACACCCAGCACCCCAGTACCTCAGCTGTTCAACTCATAGGTTACTAAGGGTGTACTAGCTCATTAAATAATCAGCCTACACATGAAAGAACAAAATCAAGCACATTCTCCAAGGCACATCCATAAAGTATCTTTGTTAAATAAAATCACATGCAAATTTATTCCTAATAATATTTAGAATTCGGTTTCTAAATTTCAGAGTGTGTTTTTACTCTAAACTTTTAAGAGTGCAATACTACATATGTTAAAAAAGTAAACTTACCATGCAATGGAAATTAAAAAGTGAACTACTAACTTATTATTTAGCTTTGATTGACAACATATCTAATGTGTCAGTGAACATGAATTTTACTACATCTTTCTCTCTCCTCTAGTTGCTATTTTACTGGCACATACCCCAAATTAACAGCATACACAACTTAATGCATAGCACAAGCAAAAATGTTATTCAGATCAGACCTAAATTCATTAACACAAACTAGTAGTAATAAAAGAAGGGTTTCTGCATATATCTATCTATCTATATATATGGGATCCGGACACATGCTCGACTAGCATATGTCCGAATCACAAAACACCGAACACACATATACGAAAGCACTTAGCATCGACAAGCACTTCTGTGTATGTGTGCCTGTCGGACTACAGTGTGGGTAAGGGAAAATTCCCTTTTCCCCACTGTAGTGCAATCTTGGAGTGAGAATATTAAAGTAGGGTGGGTGTGGGGGGTTGAAGGGGGGGCGAAGCCCCCCTGCAGAAACGTAGATTTTTTTTTTGAACTACACATGCACAGAAGCGCTTTTCGATAAGTGCTTTCGTGTATGTGTGTTCGGTGTTTTGTGATTCGGACACATGCTAGTCGAGGATGTATCCTAGACCCATGTATATATATATATATATATATATATATATATATATATATATATATATATACATACACACACACACACACAATCTATATATAATATATATATATATATATATATATATATATATATACATATATATATATATATATATACACACACATACATACACATAAACACACACACACACACACACACACAGCTTCAGCGCACACCTCACTTCCATCATTCTGTGTAATTTTTGTGACAACCCTGCTCACTGATGTGAACGGATTTTTAGCTATGTTATGGAAATTAAACTAGGCTAGAAGATATATATTATTCTGATTCAATTTTACAAAGTAGACAAAGTCATGGACTTAAATAGTTCAATAAGCAGAAATGTTGGTAAGAATTCTGAGCCAAGGCAGAGCATCAGTAATGATACTTACCTAGACCATACACGTTATACCTAAATATACACACGCACAGACACACACACACACACACACACACACACACACACACACACACACACATGAAAACACCAAACTCCTTTTACTACTACTCAAACAAAACTGGCATATTTTACAATGACCCTAAATTAACGGCTATTTCACCAGGTTTTTAAGGTATCCATAAAGCATGTTAAGAATAAGTAGTTTTTGATACCCTGAGTGATTCATTCCCCAAGGTTGTGGAATGTGGACTTGTGCCTATAAAATGATACATAGGGTTCTTGTTCAGAAATATGCTAGAGAAACATAATACTGTCTACAAAGAAATATGCTAGAGATGTTACCACGTGAGTTAGCAGTTCATTTTTGCAAAATCCATCAGAGTAACAGTACTTAAGTTTGGAGTATTGAGAAATCAAGAAGAAATGCTGAACTTTTTCATAAAAGTCTAGAGTAATAATGCATTTTAGAATTTAGAACAATAAAATCTAAAGATTTAAATGCAGTATTATATTTATATATTTATTCTGAATAAAGTTGCATGCTACTTTGTGTGTTTAATGAAGGCACATTAAGAAAATATTTTGGAGATAATGTGCTTGATTTCATTTCGGTTTCTTTCATTTATAAATTAACTTGAAGTAGCTGAAACTTTTAGTTATGTACTCACCATAACTTCAGATGTTTGGGATCCATCTCGCCTACATTCTGACTGATGGGTTCGGAGCCGATCCCTCGGCTCCGACTCGGCACGCTTATGCCAAAGAGCGAAGTCTCTTATTGGCTGAGCTTACTATATCCCAGGATGCACCACTACCAGTCCCCCAGATCTAGTTTGTCCACATACATGCACACATGCACGCACTGCTTATATAACATCGTCAGATGAAAACAAGATAAAACAGTAGAACTCAAAACCGTTCAATCTCTTCTGATCTCCAAGGCCGGGGAAGGAGGGTAGGTATTAGGAATGGCGAGATGGATCCCAAACATCTGAAGTTATGGTGAGTACATAACTAAAAGATGTTATGTGATCCTATCTCGCCTACATTCTGACTGATGGGACAGCGTCCTAGCACCTGAATCCTGGGTGGCTCACTGGAAAACACTCCTGAGTACCGTGGAACCAAATGATGCTCGCCTTTAGATGCCACATCCAATTTATAGTGGGAAATGAAAGTGTGCGGGTTGGACCAAGTAGCCGCAGCACAAATCTCAGAAACAGCGAGCTTGGAATGAAAGGCGATAGAAGTAGCCATAGCTCTGGTAGAGTGAGCTTTGATAGATGTTGTAAGTTGCTTATTTGAAGAGGAATAAGCCTGAGTTATACAATCTCTAATCCATTTGGAGATAGTAGCTTTTGTGATGGTTTTACCCAATTTATTGTCTGAAAAGGACACAAACAACTGGTCTGATTTACGAATTTGCTGAGTCCTGTCTAGATAGAAGCGCAATTGCCTGTGAACATCCAATTTATGGAGAGTGTACTCTGCTTCGTTGGAGAATTTTGGAAAGAAAACTGGTAGCTCTAGAGATTGTTGGAGACAGAGATTAGAACAAACCTTTGGGACAAAAGATGGGTTAGGCCTAAGTGATACTCTATCCTTGTGAAAAATCAAGTACGGTGGTTTGATAGATAGGGCTTGAAGCTCTGAAACCCTTCTTGCAGAGGTAATTGCAACTAAGAAGGCAGTTTTCCAAGACAGATATTTTAACTCACATGTAGCAGCCGGTTCGAAAGGGGAAGATGTTAAGGCACGAAGCACCAAATCAAGATCCCACGGAGGCGCAGGATGAAAAACTGGGGGTCTTAGCCCCGCACCTTTAATGAAAGTTTTGCATAATCTGCTGCTCATCAACGGTGGATCCATAAATTCGTGAAATTTAGAGATAGCTGCAAGTTGGACTTTAATAGTAGAGACTGAAGATCCTTGATTAAACAAGGATGTTAAAAATTTCAAAACTTCTGGAATCGGGGCAGTGATAGGGTCTAAGCCCCTGAGTTGAGCCCAGATAGCAAACCTCTTCCACTTACTGAGGTACAATTTCTTAGTGGTGGGTTTGTGGGCCGAAGATAAAATGTGAATAACTTCCGGGTCTAAGGTGTGATTTCTGACTAAAGTCGGAAGTGGAGGAGCCAAGCTGTCAACTTCAACGTGCGAAGGGACTGGTGTTGTCGTCCTGACTGATGAATTAGCAGATCCGGGGTTAGATCCAGAACCCAAGGATCGTCCACCGCATGTTTCTTCAGGTAGGGAAACCATACCTGACGAGGCCAGTACGGAGCAATTAGTATCATTGTGGACCCCAATTGAGAAGCTTTCTGAATGACTTTGGGGAGAAGTGGAACCGGAGGAAAAGCATAAAGTAGCCCTGTTGGCCAAGGTTGTGCTAGAGCATCCATAGCTGCCTCCCCCTGATGTGGAGTCAAGGAGAAGAACCTTTTGCACTTTGTGTTTTGTGGTGTTGCAAACAGGTCGCAGCACGGGCGTCCCCATCTTCTGAAAACCTGAGCTGCTACTGTTTCGTTCAGGGACCACTCGTGAGGAGAGAGAATTGTCCTGCTTAATCTGTCTGCCAATATATTGGATTTCCCTGGAATGTGGGTTGCTACCAAGAAGCGGTTGGTAGCTACAGCCCATTCCCACACCCTCATGGCCTCTCTGCAAAGGGGGTAAGATCTGGTCCCTCCTTGTTTGTTTAGATACCAGACCACCGACATGTTGTCTGTGTGGATAGCAATAATGCCTTGAGGGAGAAACTTGTGGAGAGCCTGTAGGGACAGAAGTACAGCCCTCATCTCCAACACATTGATGTGGAGAAAGGTTTCGTCTGGAAGCCAGGAACCCTGAACTAACCTGCCCAGACAATGCCCCCCCCCCACCCTGTCTGGGAGGCATCCGTCGTCAGGGTGGCCACCGGAGGGGGGATAACAAAAGGTCTTCCCTGATTCAGATTGGACGGGTGAAGCCACCAGCCGAGGTCCCGTTTGCACGTTTCTGTAATCATAATGGGGTGATTGAGGGGAAGATTCTGAAAGGACCATTGAGTCGATATTAGCCACTGAAGAATCCTCATGTGCAATCTTGCCAGAGGAACTAGGAGAACCGTGGCAGACATTGAACCTAAAAGTTGCAGGACCATCCTGGCTGGGGCTTTGGATCTTGAAAGCAGGGCTTGAACTTGACCTTGTAAAGTTAGAATCCTTTTGGTAGGAAGAAAGACGCGCATCAATTTTGAGTCTATCTCTGTTCCTATGAACCTTATGCGCTGAGAGGGCAGCAAGACAGACTTTGACCAATTGAATGTAATTCCCAGGGTAGCACCCAGGGAAAAGGTGGCTTTGAGGTTGTCCATTAGTAGATGCCTGGTGGTGGCAGTCAGGAGCCAGTCGTCCAGATAGGGAAACACTTGGAATCCAAGACTCCTCAGGTGAGCAGTCACTACTGCCAAACACTTGGTGAACACCCAGGGTGCTGTGATGAGACCAAAGGGCAGTGCACAAAATTGGAAATGACTGTCTCCCAGGCTGAAGCGCAGATACTTCCTGGACGCCCGATGTATCGGTATGTGATAATAGGCGTCCTTGAGATCTATGGAGCACATCCAAACATCCTTCTCCAACAATGGGAGAATGGATTGTAACGTGACCATTCGGAATTTGGATTTCGTGACGGATTGGTTTAGTCTGCTGAGATCCAATATTGGTCTCAGGTCCCCTGTCTTTTTTGGCACTAAAAAGAACCTTGAGTAATTTCCAGATCCGATCTGGTCTGTGGGGACCGGTTGGATGACTCCTTTTTCTAGCAGCTTTAACGCTTCTGTGGCTGCAATTGCCCTTTGACTGGGTGGTGGGTCCGGGATTTTTTTGGACGGTGGGGGGTGAGTGTGTGAAGGGAATGGTGTAACCTCCGGCAATAATCCGAAGCACCCATCTGTCCTGAGTGATAGACTCCCAGGCTTTTAGGTGCTTGGCAAAACGGCACCCGACTGGCTCCGGAGCAGCACAGCCGGGCAATCCCTCATGAAGTGTGGGAGGCTGAAGAGCCACGAAAGGACTCGCGGTCTCCAGAATTGCAGGGCCCTCTGCCGCCTCTGGGACGGCGTCTCCCAGAAAAATTTCCCCGTCCTCTGCCTCTGGAAGGGGAATCTTCCTGCTGTTGAGGAAAAAACTTACGTGATTTACGGAACCACATCTTCCCTCCTCCTTTAGCCTTGGGATAAGGCTGAAAGGGAGTGGAATAACGTGCACCTACGGCAGATAAAGTTTTTCCCTCTTGCTCACAGCGGGTAAGAGTGTCTTTAACCTTAGGTCCAAACAAAGAGGACCCATCAAAGGGAGCGTCGGCGAAGGAAGACTTGAAGGCCTCCGCAAAATGACACAAACGGAGCCAGGCTTGTCTCCGTAGAGCCACGCCTGTGCCTGCCGCTCTACCTGCCCCTTCGTCCGCATATGAAATGAGCCTCATGGACGAGTTAGAAATTGAAGTAAGGATAGCCAACTGAGAGCTAACCGACTGGGCTAGCTGCTCAGGTACGTTACCCGAGAGGGAATCTGACAGCTCCTTGACCAGATCCCTCTGTAGCCTGGTAAAATGTGCCAAATAATTCAGGGACCTTAAAGTAAAGGCCGCTGAAGTCAGGGTGCGCTTCCCATACCGGTCCATGCTCCTAGACTCCTTATTAGGAGGATGGACAGACGTTGAAGCCTCTGCCACATCCTGTTGTGTAGCAGATGCCACCACCATGGCATCTACAGCCACGCCTTTAGTCAGAAACTCCTTCTCGGGTGGGGCAGACAAAAATTTGTTAGGACGAGAAGGCACTGGTTCCACGGTATCTGGATGTTCCCACGCCCTCCGACAAACCAAATCCAAGAGCTCGTCGAAGGGGGGAGACACCCAGGAGGCGGAGGGCTGAGCCCCAAAGGCCTTGAGAAGCACTGACTCATCAGCAGAGGGGGGTTTGGACATCCAGCCGCCTCGTTGTTTGAGGATCTCTAAAATGTCTGCAAATGAGACATCATCCGAGGACGACTTTGGGGACCCCTCCGCATCATCAAAATCAGTGTCCGATGTAAGAGACTCGGGGGAGTCCACGTGCTTCCTCTTGCACGATCTCTTCCTTGGGGGCTCCTCTGAAGACAACTCTGAAGAACCCTCAGGAGGAGGGAACCCCAGAGGGGGTAACCTCAGGCCCCGGGGCTCTGCTGCCTAAGGACAGGGGAACTGCCAAAGACCCAGTCTCCACGCCCAGGGAAGGTGCCGGTAAAGCTGGAGAGATGGCCGAAGAAGACTTGGCCAAGGCACTCCTCATAGCTCTGAAAGCCGGACCCCCAGAATCCTGGGAGTGTCCGGTCCCCGGAGCCATGATAGCAGACGGAAGTCCCGCAGACGAAGCACTGAGAGGGAGGCTCGGAACCGACAACATAGGTCCCGAAACGTCACCCCCGGGTCCAGCCGAAGAAGTCCGTGTGCCAAACTCGGACCCGAAGGCCGGGTTGGAGTAAGGGTCGGAGCCGACCCTAAGACCTCCACCGGCTTCAACAGCACCTGCTCCAACGGAGCCGAAGCGGTCGGAGGAGGAATGGCAATGACATGGGCATGGGCTGTCGGCTCCGAAGCCGACTGGGTCAGAGCCGAAACAAATTTTTGAAAGACTGGGGACTGGAACAGTCTTTGGAGTACCCTGTCTATGTCCGAATCTGACATCCTCGATGACCTAGAGGATACTGAACGGGTTCGAGATGGCCTCTCCAACGGCCCCAAGGGGCTAGGGGACCGGCTCCGAGGCGACTCGATGACTATCGGCGCCGAAGGAATACCCACACTAGCTTCCATCGGTGCCGAGGAGGACTTAGGCGCCGAGGAGGAAGTGTCTGAGCGGACAACCTTCATCGGCTCCGAGACCAGTCGCGCCGGCCAAGGTGACCCGCCTCACGATGCCCCAGCCACCGGCTCCGAAGCCAGAGGAGTCGAGACTGGTGGCATCGAGGCAGACTGTTCCCTCGGCCCAAGTCCTTGGAGCCGAAGGAGAAGCCTGCCTATGTCTTTTGGCGGTCGGATCCGACGGACTGGTCGGAGCCGACGCCTTTCTTTTTAGCAGGAGAAGGAGAGGATGCTAAAGCTTCTTCAAAGGAGGGTTTTATAAGGCCTTTTAATATAAGCTTATTTTTCCTCTCTTGGAGGACCATCGAGGAAAAAGCGTGACACACGCTGCAGGACTCCTGCAAATGTTTTGCACCCAAACAATAAACACAGAGAGAGTGGTCATCTGTTATAGACATTTTAAAGTTGCACTTGGTGCACTTTTTAAAGCCTGAAGGCCTAGGAACCTGAGACATTTGGGTAAATTATTCAGTGAACTAGCCAAACACAGTACAAACACTGTAACTATGACAGAAGAAGGAAATTTTCTCTGCTTTGTCCTTCTTTTTAAAGAAAGAGAAACTATCAACAGCATAAAGGATCTGAGATCCCTAAATAGAACAGAAGTCACCTAACAACCAAAAAGACCGTGAAAGGCCTTTCCACACAAGAGGTACTTCTAGTCAAACAACACTCACAACACAAGAATTTACCAAGTAAATTTCTCCAAACGCACTCAAAACACAAGGTAGCTGTTAAAACAGCTTTTAGTTGAAGTATAAAGAAATTCCTGACAGGAAGTTAGTGAAAATAATCACTACTTAGCTCAGCCAGCTCGAGACCACGTCTTCACTTGTTAGCGGCAAACGAGATCTGGGGGACTGGTAGTGGTGCATCCTGGGATATAGTAAGCTCAGCCAATAAGAGACTTCACTCTTTGGCATAAGTGTGCCGAGTCGGAGCCGAGGGATCGGCTCCGAACCCATCAGTCAGAATGTAGGCGAGATAGGATCACATAACATCCTAGGATTGGCAACTTGCTGGAATGACCCCTTCCAGGTTCCTAGATCCACCCTCCCAGAAATAAATAAAGGAAAAAATGTGCCATGCTCAACAGACAGTCTATTAGCAGAATGCTAAACTGGAAACAGATTACTTGCTGTACTTAGTGCATACTACCAGCACAACGATGCTCACAGTTTGTTCAGAGAGTACAATCAATACCCAGTGCTTATCTTCTAGCTTTTTGTATAGTCTTCTTCCCAGTCTGGGGTTCCCTCTATTTTTCCCAGACTGATCCACATCTAGGTGTGCAACTGCAACTGCACGACCATTAAAGGGCTGCTGCTGCTGCATGTGTGCATCATGGTGTGCAACTCTGCATGATGGGAAAGGTAGACATAGGAGAAAAAAAGAGTCAGAAATAATATAGACACAGGACAAAAAGCATATGTAGGTTTTCTTTTGTTTCTTGTTTTTAACCACAGCCATCTTTACTGTCTTCCAG